>NW_005803672.1:14096-16733 GCF_000240725.1 Microchloropsis gaditana
ACGGTATTATGAGGAGCCGAAAGGAACGCAGGAAAGCACAGGACGGAGGGAAACGCCGGGCCGGGACGTCTGGGCTCTCACCTCTTCGTCCAGGTCCGAGAACCCAGCAAGCTCCTCCTCGTCCGCCGCCCGCTGGCGGAGGAGCATGGCTTCCTTGGCGGCTCGCGCCCTGGCTGCCGTGAGCCCGTCCTCAGGCCCTCTCCCCGTCATGGACAGGGAGAAGGAGGACCGTCGCACCCCCCGCAGCACCAAGGAGGGGGAAGGGAAGGACGCGGACGAGAACCATCTGCTACCCCGCCCTTCCTCCTTCCCTCCTTCCCTCCCTCCCTCCCTCCCTACCCCCTCCGTGGGATCGGGTCCTGGGAAGCTCGGTCTCTCAAGGAAAGGATTTTCACTTGCCAACCGATCCTGTCCCTCCTCCGCATCTTCTTCCTCCTCCTCCTCCACCTCCTTCTCCAGCGACACCTCCTCCACGCGTCTCTTCACGGCCTTCCCCCCCGCGGGGCCTCCAAGCGCAGAAGATACCCCCGGAGATGGCGCCTCTCTTTCCCCACCCCTACGCGATTTGAGAGCGGCCATCCCGTCCTTGTGTTCCGAAGGCGCGGCAGCGATTTCCTCCCGGCCGCTTCGTTTCTTCTTGGACGCTCCCCCCTCCCCCGTCAGGCCCACGCCACCCTCCCTGGCCTCCTCCGCGCCACTGCCTCGACCCCGCTTTCGCATGTGTCGGCCCTCCTTGTCATCGTTTGCAACCGCATTCTTTCCACCACGAAAGTCAAGCCCATCGCTCCCGCGGCGTTTCTTCACTACGCGTTCACCCACCTCCTCACTTTCCGGCCTCATCACTTCCCCTGCCTTCTTGCCGCCCCGTCTTTTACCAGCCGTGCTTTTGCTCATCACTGTCCCCGTTGAGGCCCGCCGGTGGTTCCCGAGGCGTGTCCGTGCTGAAGTTGAGTTTTCTTTTCCTCCCTCAGGCTCTCCCGCGTTGCCCACAAGCGTGGATGGGCCAACGGTCTGTCGCCGCCTCCGTTTGCTTACCATGGCTATTGACAAACCGACGTCTCTCTGTACAATGAAACGGATGAGCATGGGGTCAAGATGTGGGACGTGGCTGAGAAACACGGGGGCAGGCCGGGACAGGGGGGGGATGACTTGCTCGTGCGTGTCCGCACGGACAAGCACACGACCGAAGGCGTTCTCAATCCTTGTATGTACAAAAGAGTCCGATGGCCAGCCAGCACAGGACAATAGCGGGGCCACGTTGATAACATTTGCCTCCCAAGCAGACAGAGGAATGAAGCGACGCTAGTAAAGTTCGATCTCACGATTTTTTTGCCCATACATAGCAAGCACGGACGAGCACGACAAGGAAAAGGGTTGAGCGCTGCGCGAAGAAAGATGGCCGCCAAGGTTATGTGACCTTCACTACCTAGTCATGCACGTGATCTCGCGCTCGCAATCCTCTCGACAGCGCATCCAGCACTTTGCTGGCTTTTCTTTGTCCCTTTTTGCAGTCAAAACGTCGACAGCATCGCTCGCCTGATTCCTGTTAGCGAGGTATCAGACCTCTACCATGTCCTCCTGCTCCCTCCCACACAAAATACACGACCCGCCCAGACCACAAAAAAGGCGTCCCATCCCACCACCATGTCAGATCGGTATAATTTTCCTCTGGACACTTCTGGTCAGATGATTCTTTGGGGATGTGATACTCGTTTCGTTGTCGCTTGCGCAAGGCAGCAGCTACCTGGCTGAGTCTAGTCTCATTTGACGTTCCTCCTGTTTGCAGGTTTGCTCAGCATGGACGCAAGAAGAAGGAGAAAGAGGAATGAGAGCTGCCCGCTGCAGGAAATATTCCTCTTTCTTTTTGTGCTAGGGCTCGCCGTTATTAAGGACGTGGGTGGGTTTATGGTTTCGACCCTGTGCAAGCGGCCATGGAGCTGCCCCAGCCAGGAAGCGAAAGAGGTTTGTCAAAGAAAGGCGATATACTTCACATTCTCGCAATGTAAGACCTTCACGTGTGACCACTAATAGTTCCAAAATCACACTAACAAATTCTAGGCTTTACGACCATTCGGATGTCGGGCGCCTTTCAATCCCAATTTTCCGTCGACCAGGCTACGAACTTCCCCCTCTTCCTCCCCCACCTCCTCCTCCTCCTCTCACCTATCCATCCTCGAACTGCTCAAAGCCACCATCGGCCTCCATTCTGGGCCATGGAGCCTTCCTATCTCCAACACGAGCGTCGTCCGACTCTCTGTAAGTCGAGAAAGGGGAACAAGGAAGGGGACGACAATGCCCTGTCCTGGCTTCTCTGATTTCCAGCAAAATATTCTCACGCTGATGCACCCATGCCAAATCCCATGATCAGACGGCGCGCGAGGTGTGGAATGAGACCGAGCCCTGGCGTCGCTACCCCGTGGGTTTTTCCAGGCCCTCGTCCACCGCCTTCGTTGCCGACCTGGACAAGTGAGAGAGGCAGGCGGACTGGGCGGGAAGGGGGCGGGGAGGAGAGGCAGAGGAGGAGAGATGGAAAGGGGAGGAGCAGGGCGGGGGGGAGCCCGCATTGGCTGAGTACCGTGTGTGGATCCCAGGGTCCCGGCGTCCTCACTCCCTCCCCCCCCCTTTCCGCCCCTCCCT
>NW_005803672.1:17988-20389 GCF_000240725.1 Microchloropsis gaditana
CTAGGTATACAACCTCTTCGTCCGGCGGGGACTCACGGCCCTTCTCAACGACAACTTGGTCGGCCGTGTCCTCTTCCTAGGAGCCTTGATGGTGGGGCTCGTGACCTGCGGGTTGGGGGTCCTCCTTGCCTTTATCCTGCAGCATTCCTACCTGAAAGACGTCGAGAACGCCCCTTCCTTGCTGGGAGGAGCGGGCTTTGTGGTACGTCCCCTGGCTCTCTGTTGCCTCTCCCAAGTCTTTGGCGTGCATCATCGTATCCGAGTTGTCGTCGTCGCTACCATGTACCCTCAGTCCACCTCGCCTGTTCCCCATGTCTGGTTCTTGCAACCCCCACCATCCTGACTTGCCATCCTCTTTCCACGAGCGCAATCTTGGCCATCGCCCCCGCCCCACCCTCCCCCTCTCCCTTCTTTTCATCCTGCAGGTGGGGTTTTTCGTGACGGACGTGATGATGAACGTGGTTTCCGCTGCTGTGGCGGCCGTCCTGGTCTGCTTCTTGGAGGACTCCCAGGCCCTGGCTATCACCCACCCGGACTACCATTCTTACCTGGTGGCGGCGTGGGCCATGCGCTTCCCCGACATCAATTGGTAGTCTTCCTTAGAGCTCCCTTTCGTTGCCCTTTCTTCTTGGACGTAGGAAACGACGCGCATTCTCCTGCCTCTTTGAGTTTCCCTTGAGTAGGCGAGGATGCTCTTTGAACGGCCAGGGGGGGGAGGAGCTGTCCCTCAAGAATGGGGGGTTGGACGGGGAGTTGCAGGGAGCCATGCTATGTATATATACTCTCTCTAGCAAGTGGGTGAGGGGCCGACCACGGGCAGGGTGCTTGGGCGGACGAGAATGAATACATGGGAGAGACGCGGGAGGATGAGGTGGCTGGAAGTGGGGTATGACTGTGGGTATTCTCGCTATTCGCCCTATTTCCGTGTGACCTCAGTCCTTCCCTCCTGTCCCCTGCCTTTCCTATGATGGCTCCACCCTCTCAGACATGTGGAAAAGAATGGAAAAGAAACCAAAAAGCAACGCCGTCGGCAGGTTTTCGCCTCAGTATGCATCGAGTCGTTAATTTGCTGTCGATCGGGGCCACCAATGCGAGACCGTCCAGACTAAATGCATGCGCGGCCTCCGGGCCCTTTTCCTGTGTCCTCTTTCACCTAGGCGTGGTGCTTTATTGTGGTCATGTGTATTCCCAATACTCTCCTAGCACACTTCTCACATTGTTCGTCACCCCGTGACTGTAAACCCTCCTGCTTCTCTACCGGATGCACAAACAATGAGAAAGGCGGCCTTTGTTTCTCTAATTACGCAAATTGTATCCTATTATTATGTTAAATTCTTCCCCCTTCTTCCTTCAAAGTGATCCATTTAACGTCTCAACGCCAACGTTTCCGTCCGGCCCCTCCTCTTCCTCCCCCTCTCCGTCCTCCTCCCCTTCTGCCGCCCATCGTTCCCTCTCCCTCGCCTCCTCGATGACCCCATCAACCCATTCCTTGACGTCCGTTATCATGTCCTTCCCCATCTCGAACCACTCCGTCAACACCCTCCTCAACCGCCCTGCCACCCTCCCTTCCTCCCTCCCTCCCTCCACTCCCTCCCCATACACTCCCACGCGGTACAAACACGTGTAGTCCGGGTGACCCTGGTTCGAAAGCACTTCTAATCGCACCCCCTCAAAGGACCTTTCCCCTCCCACCCCTCCCTCCCCTTCTTCCTCTCCCCCTTTCCTTGCTTCAATTGGAAAAATTTGAGTCGTCTGAAACGGCGCCGCCACAGTAAAGGTGAAATTTCCTAACCATTCCCAGCCCCCCGCTCCCCCCCTCACCCTGCTTCTGACTTTGGGCAATCCCCACAACACCACCTCCCGCGGGGCCACACCTTTGATCGTCCTCTCCTCTCCCCCCTGTCCCCGCCCCCCTCCCTCTTCAGGAAGCGGATGGTCGAGGTGAGGGTAGTGGCTGAGGCTCAAGGCGGTCACGCGCTTCAAGGGCGACCCCAGACGAATGGTGAGGGCGGGGGGGTGGGAGCGAGGGAGGACGGGCAGGGCATAGCAGTGTCCCCAGAGCATGGACGAGCTGATCGCCATCTCGGGAGGAAAATTCAAGAGCAACCGAGTGCCCTCCTCCCTTCTCTTTTTCCTCTCTTCCTCCTCCTCCTCCTCCTCCTCCTCCTCCTCGTTTGTTGGTTCTCGCGCCAAAAACGGTGGCGTGGTGTAAGCCCACCCCCGCACCACCTGCGCACGATTGTAGCGGGCCGCATAGTCCACTCCCAGGCTTCTCTCTGTTTCCTCCTCCCTCTCTTGCCTCAGCCTCTCGGCCACAGCCCTCTGTACCTCCGCCACCAATGCCTCCGTGAGCCTGCCCTGACCCCCACCCTCCCCCTCGCCCTCCCTCCCGACCTTGCGC
>NW_005803672.1:20399-20948 GCF_000240725.1 Microchloropsis gaditana
GCCTTCTCCTCTGAGCCTCCTGCTCCGCGAGCCGTCCGCATCGCCCCTTCTAAAGCATCCGTTTCCGCCTGCCTCCGCTCCTCCATATTCCGCAAGTCCTCCACCAGCTCCCCAACCTCCCGCAATATTGCCTGTGCCCGTGCCCCAGCATCATATGGCTCGACGGAGGAAAGGGAAGGGGTCTGACCCTCCCTTTCCTCCCCCTCCAGAGCCAGGGCGGGGAGAGAGGAGGGAAGCGCCACCAGTTTGGCAATCAGCTCCTCCCACGCCTGAAGCGCCGTTGCCAAGGCCTCTTTCCCCTCCTCTGCGTCTTGCCCTAGCCGCCGCACCTCCTCCTCCCCCTCCTCCAACACCCACTTCGCCTCCTCCACCGTCCTCGCCGCCAGCCCCCGCACGCTAACCGTGGCGTTGGCCTCCAGAGGCAGGGGCGAAGGGTCCGAGGGGCGCCAGTCCGGGGATAGACCTTCCACAGGGGGATGTCGGAGGATCGAATGCTTCCCCACGGCCTCTCTCTCCCCTCGCACCTTCTCCCCTCCCCCCCCCCCTCCC
>NW_005803672.1:22970-25224 GCF_000240725.1 Microchloropsis gaditana
GTGAACGATCCTGCGGCCGTGCTTGCCAGGGCCTTGCCCCTTATCATCGAACTCCGTCTCCTCAAAGAAGACAAATGTCTGAACTTTGCCTTCCTTTCCGTAGTCGACCTGGGTGGGTGAATCAATTGCCTCCCTTCGGCTTCTTTTCTCTGCTTCCAGATATCCCCCCCTTCCCTCCTTCCCTTTCATCCTGACTTGTCGACCGCACAATGTGGCAGGGGAAAATCGCACCACCCTCCTTATACCCGGAGCCCGCGAGCTCGCGCTGGCAAGGGAAGCCTACCAGCCGGAAGGGAGGGAAGGAGGGGTAGTTGGTCGGGCAGTGGAGGGGATGGCTATTTCGCCAATGCTCTGGCGGCGGTCCTGCTCGCTCTGTCGAGGGAGGTTTGAGAAAGACGAGGGAGCGGCTGCCAAAAGGGCAGAGGAGTCGGGTACAGACGTGACGCTGGAAGAAGGGAGGGATGTGAGTGGGGACGGCGTTGGCTACTACTCTCCTGCTACCACCAAAATGGAGCTACCACCCGGTCAAATTTCACGGAAAATGGGTGAGTCTTGAAGTGGTGGACCAGGAGAAAATGCGTATGCTCAGCGTATTCATGCCTTACTCGGTCGATCTCCGCACGCCGGTCCCCGCATGTACAGATTTTATTCCTCCCCTCGCGGAGGTGCTCAGCAGCGGGTGGCGCGTCCCCTCGGAGGTATTGGCGGAGGTCGCAGCAGAGGAAGGGGTCGTGGACGTAGAGACGAAACACACTTGTGTGCCTGGACATGCTTGTTCCTTATTGCGGCACTATTCGCTGCCTTCCGCATCATGATTAGGGCCCGCAGCGAATGATAACAATTAATTTGTGACTTGTCAAAAGAATGCTTCATTTCTCGTAGCAAAATTTAGCCACTATTGCTTTCTTGTATATCTAGTAAATAGTAACTACTGAATGCAAAGGCCATCTATTGCGTCGGAAGGTTTTCTTTCGACTTACGCGTCTGCTGGAACGCATTGCCTTTATCCGTTAGCTCGCCGTACGTTATTCATTTCTTTATCCCATGTATTCACCCGCAGACCTCTGATTCCTCATGAAGTCCTGTCAAATAGCTGGTAAATATAGAGGGACTGACGCCTGGTAGTGCCATTCCTGCCTAAGACCAGCTAAAATGACCCTGAATACGTGCCTGCTATATGTAACCTCCTGGCTGGCTATATGTAGAAAGAAAAAGCAACCATTCTGACCACCCGGGTGGGAAATCCCTCCCCTCCTGTTTCAATAAAATCACTTTGCAATGCACTCTTGCACCGCACTCTGGGGTCATGGCACTCTTTTTTCGTTAAGGTTGAGAGGAAAAAAAAGAGGGATAAGGCAGGTTTCCATTTCGCTGCAGTTTTGCGTCTTCCACTTGATCGTCTCACACGAATTTTGAAAACGCCTTCTCTTCAACGCCCCCACGGCTCCCTCTGCTGCTTCCTTCCTCTTTCTCCACAGGGCTAAAGCGAGCACCGTGACGTAAGCACATTTAGCCATGGTTGACAAACGAAGCCTGCTTTCGTCGGAGACTGCGGATGAATTGGGCGGGTATTCCTCTTTTCCCCCCTCAAGCAGCGCTACTTTGCAGGAAGGGCCCTCCAGTGGAAACAAAAAAGGCTGTCGGGATCCCCTTTTTCTGGTCGCTTTCATCCTGAATCTTGGTGAGAGGGTCTTTGAAAAAGAAGTCGTACTGTGGAAAGAAACTACGGGGCTTAATTGCCCGCTTAATCCCACCTTCCTTATCTCCCGTCACTTCTCCCTTTCTCCCTCCCTTCCTTCCTCCTCCTGCCACTCACCCTATCCTCCCTCTTTTTCCCTCGCCCTACTCCTACTAATCATATTCACTATCTCGGACAATTTCTCAGGCGTTATAGTCTGGCTGGCAGCCGATTACGGAGCAAGCGCACTTAGAGATGCGCCACCTACCCAGGACGAAGATCCAGCCAAAATGCATGACGGTGAGTGAGGAAGGGAGTAAAGAGAGCGAGAACCAGAAAAGGAACAAAAGGATCGAAGCACAGAGAAGAAGTACGAAATGAAGCTTCCCACAGACATTCATTTTCGCCTCGCGCTCTCCTTTCCGCCACATCTCCTATGCCCCTCCCCCCCAGGCCATCCCCTTATTATCCTTTGTGCGGCGCTGGCGGGCGTAGCAGGCGTCCTCGCAGGGGCTTGGATGACCTTCATGATCAGTACCGCACGAAGACTGATAAAGTACATTTCAAACGCACAGC
>NW_005803672.1:25234-25448 GCF_000240725.1 Microchloropsis gaditana
CTGCCTTCCTCAGGTTCACGCTCTGGGCCTCCGTCGTCCTCTCCCTCTTCTCGGCCATCCTCGGGCTCATCAGTGGTCAGGTGGCGCTCGTCATCTTCGGACTCCTCTCCTCGGTAAGGCAAAGGGTAGAGGGACGGAGGGAGGAGAAGAGGGGGATGCATTTCGGTGCCAAGTAGAGGAAAATAAAGCCTGCGAGCGAGCTAGCTCAACGTCA
>NW_005803672.1:25458-31197 GCF_000240725.1 Microchloropsis gaditana
GACTGGAATGAAGGGAATGACAGGGCGGGGCCCGGGCATGCGAAGCTCGACGGATGCCACCCGTACTCACGGCGTGTTTGCCATGAACCCTCCTTCCCTCCCTCCCTCCCTCCCTCCCTTCCTTTCTTTTCTTCACGATTCAGGACAACCGACCGGCGCCGCCTCGTACGCCCTCCTCACCTGCCTCCGCGAAAATTCAAAGCAAACCTATACAGACCTCCTCCAAAGCATGCGGAAGGTTCTGGAGGGTCAGTGCGCGATGGAGCTGCGCAAGCGTGTGCCCTCCTTCACTTTACGATTTCCTCAGTGCTGGCCTTCCTGTCTGTTGAGAAACAGTGTCTGAACCCTTGTCCTTTGAAGTAATCTCTCATATATGCCTCAGCGTCATGTGTACAGGGCTTGATTCAATTCTTTTTCTCACCCTTTCCTGCTGCCTCAGGCAAATACACGCAGATTCCTCAGCTCTCGACAGCCCATCCTATTGACTTGAAAGTGGCTTTTACCATGTAAAAGGAAAGGCAAAGGAGCGGCACGCAAAAGCCAACGTCCAGACTATCGGGAAATTCGAATATGGGATACGGGACAAGGGAAATCCAGAAAAATTATAGGATAAAGTGCAGACCCTGGGACAAAATGATATGAAAATAGCGGACATTTACGAAAAAATAGATTTCAAAGCAACACGAATTACGCGACTTGGGCATAGGGACTGTGCTGAGGCGACCGTGAGCTAGGGGAAAAGCAAACAACAACGACAAACGATTTGTAGGTACGATTCATTGATGATTGCACGGCCTTCACCATTACAAATTTTCAGTGTATCGGTTTATTTCAATGTTTGTAAAGCAGACAAATTGTGCAGAGTTCTCTCGAATGACTTTTATCCTACGGTCAACATTTCTCGTTTGCATGTTTTTAGCCGATTTATCATGATGCTCCATTGCCAGCAAGCAAAGATGAATTACTCCAAAAAATACATTTCAAATCATTACTACTATGGTAGCGTACAATAGGTTTCAATCGCGCGCAGTCATGCGTTTGTTAAAGCAAAGTGTAATTTTGCGGGTTCCCACCCGTATGTGCCATCTCCCGCGCGCTGCTGCCGTCGAGCATTGAATTGTCTTTCTCGAACCTAGAAACACTAGTCCTTCAGTTGGCATCTTCTATTGCCACGCCATCTCTGTGTTACATGCTTCTCGCGTCTATGTGGCGAATTACCTGGGCTCTCGCACATTGTTGGTTTGTGTACGTGACATGAGCTTGTAAGTTGGTGGGGGTGAACAAAGTGGACGCACCGCTCGTGACGAGGGCGAGATGTTGCGGTATTCTGCCAGTATTTATGGCATGTAATATCACTCTCTTGTCAATGAATGTACAAATGAATGAGAAAATGGGTGACACTGGTACATGTAAGCAAGGGTGGCTTGAGCTTTGGGCAGCTTGCCTGCATTAAAGACAGGCATAATCAAATCGCAGACGGTCATCAGCCCCACCTTTCAACCATGTCGCAACCCTTTCGTGCCGAAGCAGAGCAGCAGCCGATCATTTTTATACGCAAAATGAAAGTGTGATACTAGGGCTTCCAGACAGGAAGGAGATGCGAGTCCGAAGGGCTCTCAACTCGACTGATATCGTAGAAAGGTTTTTGGACGCGTACTCTCACAAGCATCGAACCTGGGGCGCCCTAAATTAATAATGAAATGACTCAAGGATCTCACCCTTCTCCATCCCTGTGTATTTATCCTCATATCCAGGATTGTTGAAGACGGCGGGAGAGAAGGTGTCGGGCATCCAGATAAAGAATACCGCCGACCCTACAGTGACGGGCAAGGTAAAGAGACTCGTTGACCTCCGCGACAAGCACTGGATGGATCTCACGAAGCCATCGCAGAAAGCATGATTTTGCCAATCGTTGGTCTCCCTACTATTTTAATCTATGTAATCACCCATTTTTCATTTCCAGCAGCAGCCACACTAAGGCGAAGAAGTGTGCCGTAGCCAACCTTTCGCAGTCATGGCCAGCCGTATCGAGTATTCAGAGAAATACATGGACGATAATCACGAATATAGGCACGTCATCCTTCCCAAGGTTCGTTTATATGTCCCAATCAATGCCTGTCTGTCTAGCTGCCCTCCCGCGTGCTCGCCCTGTCGCCTATAGGGTCGAGCTTGATGCCGAGGGCTTGCCGCCTCGTGACCCCAAATCCATCCGTACCCGAGACGGAACAGCGTGCATCCAAAGCCCTTTTCTAGGAAGCGCTAGCCAGGCATAGATCTGGCGTCAGAGCGACAGGGAGAAACGGTCCTGGGTGTGGGTTGTGGGACGTCGGCGGGTCGCCCCCCCTCCCTTACGCCTTGGTTGACCCCACCCCCCTCTCCTTCCTCTCCCATCCTCTCCAGGAGCTTGCCCGCTCTCTGCCCAAGCAGCGCTTGCTGACCGAGTCGGAGTGGCGAGGCATTGGCGTCCAGCAGTCCCGAGGTTGGCAACACTACGCCATCCACAGGTAAGCCTGATTTGTCCCCGGCTGGCTTTGTTTCCCGTCCCTCCAGGCTCCTGCCGCGGTCAGGGGCCCATCCCATCCCCTTCGTCAAGGGCACGAAGCCCTCTTTATTCTGGCGTATTCTTCCCCCTGTGGGGATTTTTAATCCCTCCCTTCCTTCGTGTCCCAGGCCAGAGCCTCACATTCTGCTCTTCCGACGGCCGTTGGGAACGGACCCTGTGACCGGCAAGGTACCGATTTAGGGCAGAGTCGGAGGGAATCGAGTGAAGGAGGATCGAGCGTTGATGGTGGTCAGAAACGTCATTCCCGTGGCTCATACACGCTTCTGTTTCCGGTGCCTGAACCCCGCTCCCCCTGTCCGTCTGGGACGCTTTCTCTCTGAATAGGTCAATGCGGAGCTAGAGCGGGAGGCCAAGGAGAAGTATGCAGAAAGCATGAACGGGGCGGTGCAACGGAAATAGGGACGAAAACAAAGATGTGGGAATCGAGCAGCGTGAGACGAAGAGAAGGTATGATATCTTGGTGGCTCATGGGGTAGGTGGTGATCTGCTGCCAGAAAGCGGGGTGTACGAATAATCTGAAGGAAGCGAGGGCACTGTGTGCTAGAAAAATGAGCGAGGAGCGGACCCTCGAAAGGTATGAAGCAGGACGGCAGCGTAGGCGAGGAAGAGGAGGGTTGCAAACATCCACAATACGATTGAGTATGGCGTACCTGCTTTTATCAGGAGGCGCCTTGGGAGCACGAGTCCCGTATTCCCTCGGTCCAATTGAGGATGAAGGCGTGAAGGCACGAGGGAGGTCACTGAAAGCATTGAGTAGAACTTCTTGAAATTGACCACTGGGTTACAATTTTCCTGCTTCCGAGGCGCCGAAATAGTGACCGTAACGAAAAAGAATCCAGTCCTGCACCGCAAAATGTTTTTCTATTGCTGCCTGTTGTACTGTTCTGCTTTGAAATTTGATAATTGCTTCGAAAAATAATTTTGTTTCTTACACCGAAACGATTATTTCTCAAGCCCTGGAAGAGATCACATCTCATGGTGTAGGAGATTTAAAAGAATAAAGTGCTTATACGTTGTAAGAAAGGCAACACCGAATACAAACGACCTCGCTGTAGGATTACGAACGAAGGGGGTTGGAGGAAGCGGAGAATATGATTGTCGTACATAAATGCTTTGAGCTTGAAATCTTCACGTATATGCGAGAAAGCAGTTAAATGATAAGTTCCATCTTGAGGGAGAGGAAACGACTCAAAAAGAGTAAAAGGGGCGTGTAAGGCGTCAATGTAAAAAAGAGAAGGGACACCTTATAAAAATGAACAACGAAATGAAAAACAGTGGTCTGTATGACTCCTTTCACCTTTGGAAAGATGTACACGTAAAGTAACCTCCCCAACTCCTTTTATCCGTACCGGCCGTTGGCAGCCTGAGCCCGCTTCTAAGCAAAGGACAAACCTTTACCCCAAAAAAAATAATGTGCAAGGGACTTATCTAGAGGATGAGCGTGGTGAGATGCACATTACGTTTTGCGGGGAATGACTTCTTCACCTAAGGCTTCGACTATGCGGGGGCAATTTTCGCTTAAACCCGGCTTAGCGGGGTTTGAGCCCAACCCATACCTGGGAAGATCAAACCTGAAAATCACTTATCATAATCTAATGATATCAAAGCATACAAGCAGTCAGTCACGTCCAAATTCTCTAAGACACCAAAGATTGACACAAACATACGTCATTTTTTAATTTTATTCGGAGAGGTTAATAGTCTCACAAAGATCTGTCCAATGTGAGCTGCTGGGAGCATATCAGATCTCCGTAAAGAAACCTGCAGAAGCACTGTACCGCACGAAGACTGATAAAGTACATTTCAAACGCACAGCACAGGGGTCTCAACTTATGTCGGGCATTTTACCGGCTTCTACACCCGTGGAACCCCCATCAAACCCTCACCCTTTCCAAAAACGTGGTTCGCTTCCAGGTAGATATTTACGCTTTTTTCCGGCACTGTGTGACAAGAAAATCGCCTCATCAGACTGCACATGTCCTTGGATTATCCAGGCCGTAATCTAACCAAACCGGAATGGGGAGAAATTCAGGATCCGAGCGAGTTGGCGGAAGCACAGGTACGCGTGTGCCATTTGCCCCTTTTCTTCTCGAAATTAATTTCTTCAATTTTCTCCTACATGGGCTTATCTCCTAGGAAAAGTACTGGAGCTGGGCTAGCTCTCTAGCTAGGAAACTAGATGAGCGTGCGAGCGTATCTTCGCTGGTGAGCCCTGCTGTCCACCGCACAGTGCTTTTTCATGCGCTCAATTTTCCTTCTTCGTACCCTTTTTATAATCAATCCGCACCTAATTGCTGGGTAGGATGACCATCCCACTGCTGAAATCGAACGTTCCACTGCAGTGGTCAATGGACTTGAGGGCTGCATTTTCGTCGGGCACACAAATACAGGTACGCGACGATTGTCACTGCTGGGGGCCATGTGGCATCCTGTCTGCTTCCTCCCCATTGTCCTGTCTCCTTTCCCCCGGTCCCTGACTCTTTTCCTAACCCTTCCCTACACTTGACCCTTTCTAGACATGGACAGCGTGGCGAGTGCCATTGGCGCTGCATATTTGTTCAACGGCACGGCTGCGCGCGCCGAGGAGTCACTGAACGGTGAAATCACATTTGCATTGGAATACGCAGGTTATCAATCCTGGTTACGCGAGAAAGGAAGGCATATGCCCGGGGCCATTCTCGGTGGGGACGAAGAAGGGCTGCCTCCCTTTTTCCCACGCATCCCAGGCGCGACGGACCCTTTTAGCGACCGAGGAATCTGCCTGGTCGATTGTAACGCCCCTGAACAAATGGTCGCGGAGGTCGGGGCGGTGGCCTTCCCACCTCCCTCGACGGCGGAGGAGGAGACGATCCCGCGGGCAATGGCAATGAGGAGAAGGATTCGAGGTCAGGATTGAGAGAGTCGCGACGGGAGGGAGCGCGAGGGGGGAAAAAGGGCGGATGAGGGGGAGGGGGAGGTGGAGGGAGGTAACATAGGCTCTAGCACTTGAGATAGCGATGTATGATTTTGGTGGAGAGGGAGGGAGAGGGAGGTAACGTCGGCTCAATCACTTGAGAAATGATGGAATTTTTATTTTTTCATCGTACGGCTCAGACCTTGTCTTTTTTTTTTTAAATCCTGTCTGCTTCCCCTGCCCCCCTCAACCCCTCTCCTCCCTCCCTCCCTCCCTCCCTCCC
>NW_005803672.1:31207-34132 GCF_000240725.1 Microchloropsis gaditana
CCACCTGGCCACGTCGTGCGCTAGAGGGCGCCTCCCGTCCCTTTTTTCCCCTTGCTACATCATTCCCATCGCCGTCTCACCGAGGAAGTCCATGGCGCCCGCATTGATATTGTCGGCGTTGACCAGAAGCCAGCTCAAGACATCATCGGCGGGCTGGAGGGAGGAGGACAGAGACGGAGAGACCGAATGGTGTGATTTATATGCTTGCCTCTCTCTCCTTAGTTAACATCCTTCCATCTTACTCATCAGCCCTCCTTGTTCAATCCACGCTTTCCCTTTCCCTCTGGGCTCGCCTCTCCCTCTCCTTCCTTCGTCCGCACCTGGTGTCCAAATCCATCAAAGCTCTCCAGGTCGTTGATCATCATCTCGTCATCCATGAGCGAGGAGAAACCCTCCTCACTTCCACATGTCTGCGCTGTCTCCATGCCAATACTCCCGCCCTCCTGCCCCTCTCCGGTATTCCCAGTCCCTGCTGCTGCGGCACTTGCATTGCTGTCGGCTGCACTTCCGGTGGGAGATGGAGCCGGCATGGGTGAGGCCATGACAAACTACCTGGGATAAGACGACCGAGGAAGAAGGAAACCAAGGGAAAGGAGGAAAGAGGGGGATGAGAATGAGGCTGCAATAGACGCCTCTGCATCAGGAGCCTGGTCCGACAGGCCGATCGAAGCGAGAGGCAGATCTCCGTGTCCTAAGCCATCCCTCGACAAAGTCGTTAAATCAACACACTCACTATCAAGCAAGTCATGCTATCTTGTTTTTAAACATAAAGGGGGCCGCTTTTCGCGGCCGCTTCAATACTTGCGGCTTACTTCAAGAAATGGGTTTGGACACGAGTACGTATCCACATCGCCCTCCCCCACATCCCTCGGAAGGTGACATTTTGACAGGTAAAAAGTGCGATACCGTCCACAATTGCCCAACAAGCATTCCATATTACTTCAGGGCACATTTATGCATACACAGGCGCACATCGGGTGCCAGTGTGGGAGTGCCAGCACGGGCAAGGCCAGACAGATCTTCAGGGCGAGCGAGGGGTCGCATTGCATCATATCCTTGCGACAGCTGACGCTAGCAGGACCCTCGCCCGCGGCAGGATTCGCAGGACCTGACAGGACCTTGTGACCTTTGCGACCTCAATATTCCCTGTCGCGCAGGAGGAAATACGACAGTTTTGGAATGCCTGTGATGTTGCGGGATGAAATAGTGTGCTGCAATGTATGTAAGACTCCGCAGCCTCCCAAGCCACCAAACGTTTCCAAGATCGAACGGTCCCAGACCGGCAGGGTTCTTCGGGGTTTGGCTTTGTCGTGTTCTTGCCCCCAGGTCGAGATACCACCGCATACCCACGGTAAAAAATGGAATGCCTCGAGAACGCAGACGATACTGTAAGCAGCGAACAAACGAGTGAATGGTTACATATCTGTGAATCTTCATATCTGTTTTGAAAGGACGTGTTCGTGGTTTGGCGAGCCCGTTCGTCTGCTGATTTGACACCGTCGGAGTGTGCACGTACCAATGTTATTCGAACCAATAATCATTAAATTTATATAGAAATAATATGGACGCGCTTAAGGCTGCTTTTGGGAAACAATTGGAGAAGCAGGTGAGCGTTTTTATCACTTATATGCAAAAAAAATATGAACGAATCAAAAAGACCAGGTTGGAGAATTGACCCCTGGGTGGTTTGCAAGCCTCCAAGGCCTTAAAACTGACACAAGCAATCTCTTGTCCCCTAGGCTAACAAAGTCATTGGCGATGTGCTTGGGAAAGTCACGGGCGGCAATGTCAAGATGCCAGGGGCTCTCTCTGAGGTAAGTTTTGTCTCTTCGGGGCCCACACGCAATCTTTTCTGCAGCGACGCTTGTTTGTTGAAGCCTGCGTGTCGTGACATATCTTCTTGCTTGCCATCGATCCCATATCCTGCCATGACTCCCGAATGCACCCAGGAAGAAGCCCCTGCCCCAGTCCCCTTCTCCAGCGATTGTTCCGGCAGGAAAAAGGCCGTTTTTGTCGGTGCGTATGTGGTGACGTCACCCGGAGGATGTATGTTGGGGGGAAGGAAAGGGTGGGGGCGCCATGAGTTGGAGGCACGTGTTTGTGCAGGGGTGGACGCAGGGGGAGGATCCCGGCGGACGTGTCCCCGCTCACGGAGTATCGCATCATTCCAGGAATCAACTACTTCAAGACCAAAGCCGAGCTCCACGGCTGCATCAACGACGTGAAGAACGTGCAGGTAGGAGGTATTTGGCATCGGTGGACTCCTCGCTGTCTGTTGTCTGAAGCAGGGGACCAAGACGCGCTTCCTTTCTCCCATGCTTCCCTCCCCCCCCGCATTCCTGTCCACTATCTGCAGGCATTTATCATGGAGCAATACGGCTTCAGTCGCGAGAACATCAAGGTCCTCACCGATGAACCTGCGTCTGGGAACGAGCCGCCGACTCGGGTGGGACATGGGGATGGATGGTGGGAGGGGGAAGGAAGAGGGGAGGTCGAGCGTGGACGTGCCCCAGCATCCTTACCCTTCCTTTTGCCCATCGACGGGATATCACCTTTGTCCGCATTCCTCAGACCAACATCCTGGATGCCCTTCGGTGGTTGGTGGAGGGGGCGACAGCAGGCGACTCCCTTTTCTTTCACTACTCGGGCCACGGCGGAACAGCGCGAGACCTCGGTACCCGGCTCCCCCTGCTGCTTTCCCTCCTTTTCCCTTTCCGCTGGTCTTTCCCATGCCGGTATCTTTCTTACCTTTCATTGTTGCTTAGTAACTTCCCATGGAGACGCGCGCGACTTCCCCCGCTGGAATTCACCACCCTTCCTCCGTCGTTTTCTTCCTCACGCTTCATCCCCTCCCTCCCTCCCTCCCTCCTCTCCTACACCCTCCCCCACGCTGTAAAGACGGGGATGAGGTAGATAATTTCGACG
>NW_005803672.1:35388-35852 GCF_000240725.1 Microchloropsis gaditana
CACCAGCTGCACCCTCTGCGTAGGCGTCAGCACGGACTGGAGGCTTCCCATATGCTCCTCGAAGCGAGCGTAGCGCCCCTCCACGTTCTCCTGCAGGGAGGGGGGGAGTGAGGGAGGGAGGAAGGGAGGGAGGGAAGGAGGGAGGAGGCTGGGCACCGAAGGAGCAGCTGGCACGGCCGCACATCGCCAGGGTTGGACAGGTACGGGCACAGCGCCCTTCCTCTTTCCCTCCCTCTATCCCTCCTTTCCTCCCTCCCTTCCTCACCTTCAACCTCCCGAGCAACCCCAAGCTCTCCTTCAAGTGATCCACCAGATGGCGAATTCTTTCCCGCCGCGCCTGGATTTTCGATTTTTGTTCCTAAGGTGGCGACGGGAGGAAGCGAGATAGAGGAGGAGAATCGTTAGAAAAGAGCGGGAGGAATGCACGTCTGCTTCTTGTTCGCAAGTCCCACTGCCACGGGTCG
>NW_005803671.1:0-1204 GCF_000240725.1 Microchloropsis gaditana
AGGCGGTTTTTGTTGTTTATGGTCGTGCGGTGTGGGGGGGGGAGAGGGCATGATGTTAGGCCAAGTGAGGTCGCGCAAGGCGCCATGGCCTCTTTTACAGCTGTCGCCGACGTGAAAAAGCGCCTTGACCACAGCCGTAAGTTGTCGTACAGAGAAACGGGCAAAAAGGCAGGGGTCACCGTGCCAAAAAAGCTTACATGTGGGAAAGTTTTTTGACGAAAAGGAAAGGGGAATGCCAACTCATTGGTAAGGCTAATTTCAAATCGACATTGACATGCGTACCAGACCAGTGTTTCCGCAATAAATTCCCCCGCATTCACGCCCCAAAGTTCTGTTTGGGATGAATCTGAGTGCGATAGCCGACGGGGAAATATCATGTTTCCGAAAGTCCGAGCATATGGGCCACAGGCCCAACTGCCGCCGCTTTCTCACACACAGCCTTTAGAGGAAAAGATAGCACGCCTGGTACACGACAACGACGACGGTGGCTTGGATCCCTCAAAATATCCCCGTACTCCTTGTCCCGTGGCTGTGTTGTTCCTGGCATCACCAAGTGCGACAAAGGGGGGGGTCGGAACGTAGGCTCTCGCACAAAGTGCGGAGCTTTTATGGCCGTCGCCGTCCTACTCTTTATAAAGACCGACGTGCTTTTCTTGAAACCCATGCTTGGCTAGAAACCCATTCTTTTCTTGAAACCCTTGCTTGGCTAGAAACACAAGCCAACCTCTAAATCGGAAGCTGTGGGGGTTGGGTAGGGCGCGGTGCCAGGGGGGTACTCAAAGTCCGCCGGCCGCGGGTCCCGAGGAGGTAGGGCGGTCGACAAGGGAGGCCTCTCTCACACCACCAGAAAGAAGCCACAAATTCAAGAAATTAGACACGTCGCAACGGCACGGCTTCCAAAGCTTTATGTTCAATGTGTTCCTCCGTATCGTTCTCGGCCTCGGCTTGTCGGTATGCGCTCTGTTCCTAACACTGGGGAGAGGGAACGTCCTACCCCCCCCGACGTCCTTTCCTCCTCCTCACACACTCCAAATGCATCACTTTTACACACCGCCTTTTCACCAAACGCATATTCCTCACACACACCGAATGCATCACATTTATTCAGAGCCTTCTCTCTCTCCTCTTTCAGCTTCTCTGACCCCTGGTCTCTGCGGGAAGTGTCGCTCCTTCGATTCCTCCCTCCCTCCCTCCCTCCCTCCCT
>NW_005803671.1:4372-5814 GCF_000240725.1 Microchloropsis gaditana
CCTGAGGCTTTGGACGACAGGAATATGGGCCGGCTTGTCACAAGAATAGGTCGACGAGGGGGAGTGCCCGGACTTAGGGGCTGTATCAGCGGACGGGAGGGAGGAGGTCTGCCACCGAGGAGGGACGCCAGGGAAGATGAAAAGGTCTGGCTCGGGGATGGCTTTATTTATTTGTTTAAAGTGCGTCAAAATTAATCTGTGCATGCCAAACATCCTTGTCTACCGCCGGCGGGCAGGGTTTATTTGTATTTTTCCTTTTTTGAATTCGCCGCTCCCTCCTCCGCTTCGCACCGCAGAGTTGGAATAATGGCTTGTTCCTTCTAAAACAATACCAGCGGCGTACTCTTCAAGGAATGGGAGTCGACCTTGGAAAAGTCGTTTTCATTCCCCGCTGGAACTCACATCAAAGTTCGAAGACACATTTGTCTCTCTCGTAATCAATTCTCCCATCACTAAGCGCGCGTGCGTCATGCCGATAGACTGAAAGGTCGTTTGGCAGGAGTCGCACTGTTTCGTGCCACCCGTCCCATAACCGCACGGATTGAATCCCAGTCATTGACGGTATCCGCAGGGAGCAGAAAAGTACAATGAATCCCCCTTGGGGTATAGCTACAATATTCCCTTTTCCCCCGTTAGAGGAGAGCTATCCCTTAAGTTCCATAGGATGACGATCGGTTTGATCCGGGGCCCTCCTTTTTAATTTATGTATCGAGAGAGCCCCCTCTATCGCATGGGACCGAGAGGAAATTTCTGATGCAAGGTACCCGGAGGAGGCCCTTGAAGCCGCCGAGACCCCCCACCCTCCCCGCGCCACCACGCCCTGCCACACGGCGCCCTTCGACAAGATGCGTGCACGCGACGATCAAAGCCGCTGCCTACAGCTGTTGGTACGGTGAAAAGTGTGTGGATCGCGATACCAGAGCGACTGGAAAGGCCCTGACGTCGCAATGATACCACATGCTGCAGGAGCCCTGTTTACCTCCCCACTCCTGTCGCACGGCCCTGGGATGTCTCTAATACTCACACAACCTACATGCGGAAAAACAACAGTGGTAATCAAAGCTTGCAGACAGTACACTGCGCGTGGCTTCATATGAGATGAAAAAGGCATTTTTTGCCCTCGCCAGGCTTCACCTCCGCTCGCTTCTCGTCCTGGTGGGCCTCCTCCAGGTAAGCGTGGCCGACAGGACTCTCCACGTGCAAGAATTCTTTTTCGTGGGGAAGCCACACGCAAGTGGACCCATGCATTGCTCTCCTCTTGTGTGATCCACCGTTTTTTCCCTCGACCATCTCGTGCCTTCAACCTCCTCCCCCTTGTCCCTCCCTCTCCCTCCCGCTTCAACCCTCTCTACCTTCTCGCACTGACACTTTTTTTCCCACTCACCCACAACACAGCCAGAAAGAGACATGCTGGACTCCATGCCCGTTCCTTTCTTCTTTGT
>NW_005803671.1:5824-6208 GCF_000240725.1 Microchloropsis gaditana
GACATGGTCCACGTGGCGGGGGACGTGGTCGCGGGCTTCGTGGGGGGCGCCGTGGGCGTGATGGGCACCATCATGGCCCTGGAGGTGAAGATGCGGCAAGGTGGGTGAGGAGGGCCGGGGGAACCGAAGGCCATGGTGGTCCTCTTCTCGCTCTCGCGCTCGCTGGCGTTTCCCTCTCTCTCTCTCTCTCCCTCTGTTTCTGTTTCTGTTTCTCTCTCTGTCTCTCTCTCACCTCCTCCGCTCTCTCTCTCTTTGTTCTCCCCATCCTTGCCATCCTGCCTGGGAGCCAGGACTCGAGCATGCCGCCTCCAAGGAGCCTTCTTGACGACTCCTCTCCCTCCCTCCTTCCCTCCCTCCTTCCCTCCCTCCTTCCCTCCCTCCTTC
>NW_005803671.1:9632-11154 GCF_000240725.1 Microchloropsis gaditana
CAGGCGTCTTCGGCATGAACGTACGTACATCTCCACCTGCTCGCACCACCAGCCCTCCCTTGCGTCTGAACCTCTCCCAGATCCTCACCGCTTCTCCCTCCCCCCCTTCCTCCTCTAGTTCGAGCACTTTCCCCTCCTCAAGTCCCCCGACGGCTTCCTCATCTTCTGGCTTATGACGGGTACGGCCATTGTCGTGATCATGGTCGTGTTCCGGCTTAAGAGCTGGATGTGAGGGAGTAAACGAGCTTGGGGTGGGTGCATGATAGTATGTACAGATCTAGCACGTGCGAGTGCCCTTGGGGTTGTGCAGAAAGGAGGAGGGTTCGGGTTAGGGCTACGTTCCGGGCAGCCAGAAGGTCCTGCCTGACCCCTCGTTCAATGGATAAACGATGGAAGGGGATTAACTGATGTGATGGGGCAGAGATGAAATCGTGGAGCTTGACGCTGCAGTTACATATACATGTAGGAAATATATATACAGGCATAAGGATGGGGGAGGGGGGAGGTTAGTGAATATCAAACAACACAGCCAGAAAGAGACATGCTGGACTCCATGCCCGTTCCTTTCTTCTTTGTTCCCGTTCAGCTTACTGTCCACATGGAAGTCCACATTGTGACCAAAGTTTTCTGGGTGGGCGTGACGGGGCGCCTCAAGGAAGTTGACGGTCCGGGGTCACGGAGGAAAGCCTCCTGCCTCGCCTCGAGAAACCGCATCCGTCCTGGCCGTAGACGCTCTTTGACCACGTGTGGTGTGAATGCATTGCCACCGCGTGCCAGTCTCTCAGTGAGATTGAGGTGGTACACACTAATGTCACGGCAAGGCTTGTGCTGTTTTTGTGGGGGGGGGTGCAGCAAGTAGCTCCATGCTGTTCCTCAAGGGCCCGGCTGTGCTATGTGGTACTCCCCACCCAACAGGAAAAAGCCTCCATCGTGTCCGCCCTTCACGAGATGCTCACGCGGCGACGAGCCACATGGCTCTTGAAAGAGAGTTGAAGCGTTGCTATTGTATGTATGTTACAAATTTGTGACGTGTATTTTTCGCACACTTCTTGTTCTTCTTCCCCTCGCGCTTCGGGTCCAGGCCACCTCCCAGCCTGGCCCCCCTCGTCTCCCTTTTTCGCACGACTCACCGCCCCTTCTGCGCGCACTTGTAGGTGTAAAGCAGGAACTGCCTGGCCTGCAGCCCCTGGTTTTCTTTTTCGACGCGAACAATTCGCCCTTGGCCCCTGTCCCTCGGAGGCGACTAATCCGGGTCATCCGGACTTGCCATTAAAAGGCAGGGGAATCAAGCAGGGCCTGCCAGCCAGGAAAAACAGCGTCTCCTCCTCAGGTGGCCGGCGCAAGCTGCATGGCGACAGCAGGGGAGTCGCGGGACCCGCCTCGGTCGCCGGTCTCGGTGCGGGAGGTGGCCATCCCCAGCAACGTGACGCTCCTCATGGCCCGGCGCCTGGACTCCGGCTCGGACGAGGAGGGCGGGGAGCAGCCGGCGGGGGCGCGGGCGGGAGCCTCCACGCGACGGGAG
>NW_005803671.1:11164-18882 GCF_000240725.1 Microchloropsis gaditana
CTTCGCGCAATTTTTGGAGCACGTCCAGGTAGTCGCGGCAGAACTGGAAGTAGGGGCCCTTCTGGAAGGTGCCTCGGAAGAAGTTGCAGGAGAGGTTCACCTCCAGGAGAACCAGGCCCTTGGTCGTGAGCGCCACGTCCCAGCCGACGAGCGGCACGTCCGGGAGCATGAGGAAATGCGCCCGTCGGACCAGACGCCGGATACCGCCCATGTCGGGGATTTGGAGCCCCGTCAGCGGGCGGGCGGGGGCGTCGGGATGGGCCGCGGTCCGGTAGCGGGAGCGCCAGGGCGTGCGCGGGATGGAGCGGAGGCCCAGCTGGTACCAGTGGGCATTGGTGGAGCCCTCGCGGATGCGGCCCGTCTCGGCGTCCACGTCGAAGAGGATGGAGGCGTGGTCCGTGGCGGCGCCCGCCCGACCGGCGCGGAAGACGCAGGAGAGGGCCTGGATGTGGTCGACGGGGAGGGCGGAGAAGCCCTCGTCGGTAGGGGCATGGCCCAGGCGCGGATCGGCGGGAGTGAGGCCCCCGCGGGAGGCGGTGATGACGCGGAGGGTGGAGAGGGGGGCGCCCGGAGGCAGGAGGTGCTGGCGAAGGAAGTCCGAGTTCTCCAGGCGCTCTTGGATGATCCAGTCCCCGCCAGCCAGGGCGTTTCGGTAGAAGTAGATGCCGAGCCCGCCCTCCTCGTTCTTGTTCTTGACCACGATGCTCGCGTGCTCGAGCACGGGAGAAACGGGCACCCCCAGGCGCGCCCCCTCCCTCAAAAAGGTCCACTTGTCCTCCTGGGCGTAGCCGGGACTGCCGGTCAGGACCTGGTGATAGGCCGCGATGCGCGAGTTGAGGCGCCAGTAGCTAAACCAGTCCTGCGGCGCCAGCAGGTGCTCGTGAAAGGCAGCGGCCAGGGCTGCGTACTTCCCGCGGAGGCCTCTCGCGGTGCGGGCTACGTTGACGGCCCCCGCCATGGCGGCCAGCGGGTACAAAAACAGGAAAAACACCCAGGCCACGGGCTTCGCGACGCAAAAGGTGCTCAGTGGTATTCCCGTGCCAGGCAGGGCCACGTTGCGCAGGTTTGCGAGCAAGTCGTGGCGGTAGGATGGCGCTCGATAGTGGGGGAGGGCCCACAGGTAGAGGTCCAGCCAGATGCCGTACACGTGGATCTTGGCTGCCAGATTTACCTCGCCTTTCAGCAATGGACAACCAATGAAATCGCCATTCGACCACCAAAAATAGAACAGAGCGCGCCAGTAGGTCGCGAGCGTGAGAAGAAGCGCCCACATAAAGCCGTCAAATCGACAGCCTCCCGGGGGAAAGGTCTACGGGTCAGGACACGGTCCAACCCCGTGGCAAGGTTCTCCGAAAGCGAGGAGATGCGATTTGCCAGGCTGTTTCTCTGTGAAAAGGGGGCAAAGGAAGCCATCAATTAGAAAATTGAGGTGAAATACAA
The DNA here is from genome assembly GCF_000240725.1 of Microchloropsis gaditana. Classification (NCBI taxonomy): domain Eukaryota; class Eustigmatophyceae; order Eustigmatales; family Monodopsidaceae; genus Microchloropsis; species Microchloropsis gaditana. The sequence continues at coordinate 12,605 of NW_005803671.1, forward strand.
AGTGTCTCGAGTCGAGGATCAAAGCTGTCGTCCACTTGCTGATACGTGTCAAGACTTAATGTCATGGAAGTTGAAGCGAGAGAGTCGTTACCGGCGAGAAGGAGGAGAAAGTGGAGCTTTTACCGGGAGGATCAAAGCATTTTTGTGACTTAGACACTACAAAGGATTATGGAGACAAAACCAAGAGGTGTCAACCTTTTCCCCAATTTCCGAGTTGACTCCGCAGACCGAGTATGACGTGACTCTCGCCTGGAGAAGAACGCGGGCCGTACGACAGGCGCGATTCCTGCCATTATAGGCCCCGAGGTGGAGTTACCTGCTATCACAGAACCAGTACATCCTGTCTTTTGGCAAAGAAATGCATTTTGCTTGGCTCATTGTGGCTGTAGCATAACAAATTCCTGGACGGCCATCAGGGGATAACCTCGAGTACCACATTCGCAAATCTAATCGGGTCAACGATTTCCGCGACAAAAACTGGTAATACATCCACATATTTTGTCAACCTCTTTTTTAATTTGCTTATGATACCTTGTGCGCAAGGCATACACTGCCAATGCTTAACCCCCCTCAGTTGCCGTCGTCTGCGGTCGCAGCTAAACCATGCCTCTGTGACATGGCGCGCGTAAGTTATGTTGCTGTTTCAAGCACAAATGTTATGCACAACAGTGAAAAGTTAAGGAAAAATCCCGACTCCTTTTGACATAAGGAAGTGGCTCTCCGAAAAGGTTACGAAATATCTTTGCAACGGATATCCCAAGGTATCCCTCGAATAAGCCTCAATTGTACGTCAATGCCAATGATAAATTTGGAGGAAGTGCAAGAGCTGATGTGACACTTGCGATGCTCTCTCTCTTGTCAATCTACACCTTAGTGGCGAATTTTCGGGAAGTAGGGAAAATGTTTGAGAGTCGCTTTTTTAATCAAAGAATGTGAGATTGTATATTGACAGGCACTAGAAGTAGACGGCCTAAAATCAGAGTCACAAGATACCATCATGACCGCTTGTGATTTATTATTGTTCACCCTGTGAAAAATATTTTTTTCTAACATCATGATTCTAAGAACAATTAGTATCATTATATTTTTTTTCCTGTGCAGCTTAATATGCATACGGACGCTCTCAATTTTGCCCTCAATTTTGCCAGTATGAAAAACAAAATACGTGTATAATTGCACAAACTTTTTTGCAACACCTGGAGTGCAATTTGCTCGCTCATATAACTTCACTTTACTCATCAATCCCCCAAAACCCAGCATTGATGTCTTTAGCCTCTGCCAAAAAAATTAAAGCTACGAGCAAGACTCTTACTCCGTAAAAGAAAACGGCATGTCACTTGATGACCATCATCATGACCATTTTATGGTACAACCTTAAGATTATTCTTGCCCATTCTACCCCATATCCTTCAGATTGTTGTTTTAGTTTAAGCCTATCAAAATTACTGATCTGCATAGATTTGCTTTCATCATGGCCTCCTTCTCCAATGTCGTCGTATATTTTGGACTGATTATAATTGCAGTATTCAAATTTACCTTCGTTTGAAAAGTCCTTTTTTTACTTATCAGGTTAATAGGATCCTAGAGAAATTTATTCAAAACACCGATAACCTGAGTTTACAATGCAAGGTATGCATAAGTGGCCGACTATTTGGAATAGGAATTCATCGTGAAATCGGTAAGTTGCAAGGACCTTCCTCATTTATTTGTAATGAAGCATATTAAATTGCGTTCATTCGATAGATGAAAGCAAAACCATGAGATAATTGCGGTAACAGTCACTAGTATCTGGCTGTTAAAAGGCTTATGACTGGCTAAAGAGTCTAGTTAAGACAGGGACAGGTCGATTCCGATGAAAACTACGAGACACGAATCGTAACATTATGAGCACGTTTCATACAAGAAATGTCACGCCACTTTCCACGCATGCATAAGTGCCTCGTTGCGTGTGAGCCATATACAATCCAGCTGGACTACTGGTAACGCCTTCATTGGCTCATATAAATCAGCATGTATGTATTTTCTTCGGGTATATCGTCAATCGCCTAGATTTAGCGAATCTGAACGGTAAGAATACAACCCTCCGAGTTCTCGTGATGAGCAAGCACTATTCCCCTCTAGTGGCAGAATTATTCCAATTTTATCGTTTCATTTAATCATGAAAGCATTCCTCCTTTTTGAATCTTAAAGAAGTTTCTTGCACTTAACATCCTGACACAGCAAATGCATCGCCATTAACTACCCATACTGTTATGATCTGAATTTCGAATCAGAGTCGGGCCTTACTTCCCTGATGCAAGTCCCGAGTAGCGTAGAGTTCTTGAATTATAGTGGAATATCTATCCCGGGCTTGCATTCGCTTCAACTTCTGGGTAGGAGTGAGGAGTCCGTTGGCACCTGTGAAGGGCTCTGATTCCAAATAAATGGCTTTGGGTATTTCAAATCCATGAAGTCCCGCGCGCTTACTTTGTACTTCAATCTCGTCCAAAATTTTCTCCTATATTATATATAGTATCCGAGGAAGAAAATGATATGCGAATGAGAATGATATCTGATTTTGTCCGACCAAAAAGAAGATAAATTGAAAAGACCACATTCTTTGTTTACCTTCAGCAACGATTGACGGCATAGTTCAGCAAAAGAGTGGTCTACAGGTAGACTCTCTTGGCGTGCCCAGTCTTGAACAGCCTCCGCGTCAGGTACCACAATTGCAACCAGCTCACTTTTAAGGGAATCTCCGTATACAAAAGCTTGTGCTATCATTTCTGACTGCATGAGCACGTTTTCAATCTTTTCTGCAGCAACATACTCGCCTTGAGCTAGTTTGAAAATATTTTTCTTCCTGTCAATGATGACCAAGCGGCCTTCAGGCGTCCACATCCCCACATCACCGGAATGCAACCAGCCTTGTGCGTCTATTGTCTCTGCTGTTTTGTCCGGTTGCTTGTAGTAGCCCTTAAAGATGTGAGGACCGCGCACACATATCTCACCTCGCCCAATGCAAGGCTGTGCTGCTTTACCGAATGCCCCCCCACCTCGACCAGCGGATCCATGCTGTCGATCGGTGTGGAGGTAGCCCATTTCTGGGACATCCACAAGGCGCACCTCAGAGACTGGTGCCACGCCTCCAACATGGCCCGTGGTCCAGTCACCCGGAAAAGTCAGCGACGTCATTGCTGTGGTTTCTGTCTGGCCATACCCCTCATGAATGGGACAGGCACACAGGACACGCATAAACTGTAGGACGTGGGGAGCAATGGGCGCTGAGCCGGTCACCATCACACGCATGCGATCCAGCCCGATAGCACGCCGGACTTTCGCGAATACCAGACGATCCCAGACACCCTTGGAGAGCTCCCCGCGCTCATCCAAGTCGCGGAGCTTGGCGGCGTAGGCACGCTGGAAGAGCATCTGCTTGAGCGGCGAAGCGGCCCGGACGCCCGCCATGACCTTGTCGTACATGCGATTGAGGACTCGGGGCACGGCGGGCATGCACGTGGGCCGTAGCGCCTGTAGGTCCTCTACTAGCCTCTCGGGCGACCCCTGCCAGAAGCCCATGGCGGCGCCATTGCCCAGCACGGCCAGGAGCATGACGCGCTCGAAGACGTGAGGGAGGGGCAGGTAAGAGAAATGAATGTCGTCCGGGAAGTTCTCCACCTCTAACGCCTTCCCCGCGCAGTACACTGTCAGAAAATTGCGGTGCGTGAGCAAGGCGCCCTTTGGCCCGCCCGTGGTGCCGCTCGTGTAAGAAAAGGTGGCCACGTCGTCGGGGTCGGGCGGGAAATGCGGCTGTGGGTAACGGAAGCCAAGCTTCTCAAGGTCCATAAGCGAGTAGAGCTTGAGGCCGCCCTTGCGAGCCAGGGCTCGGTGGTGGTCCGAGAGCACGGAGCACGTGAGCACAGCCGCCTTCAGAGACGGGCATTCGGGCGCGGCCGCCACCAGATTCTCCAGCTCCTGCGGGCCGCACACCACCGCAGCCAGTTCCGTCTGCTTGATCACGTAACCCACCGCGTCGGGGCCCAGGGTGTCGTACAGCGGCACCGTGGCGCCGTGCAGTGTAAAGGCCGCTTGGTCCGCGATGATCCACTCGGGGCAGTTCTTCATGTACAAACCGAGGAGCCGGAGCCCGTCCGGCGTGGGTGGGCACAGACCCTCGTGCTCGAGCGCGGATGCCAGGTTATCGATGCGCCGGGCCGCCTCCTCGTAGGACTCGAACACGTAGGGCGCCGCGTGACCCTCCGAGTCGATGGGTCTGTGGCCCAAAAAGGGTCGGTGTGGGTAGATGGCGACGGAGCGGCGGAAGAGCTCATAGATAGTGTAGCACCCGTCGTAAGCCAGTTGCGGGTTGATTTCGCCGTCGGGGAAGCGTCGAATGGGCCCGGCCGTGGCAGTCTCCGTGTTGGGCACTTCTATCGAATAGAACTTCTTCCGATGAGGGACGTAAACCATCGTGGTCCGGGAGAGCGAGCCCTATGGGCGGACTGGCAGGCCTGGAGGGAGATAGAGTAGGTCTTCCCACGCCGCGTACCCAGACGGTTTTGGGGAAACTTTGACGTACCCCTGTGCTAGGTATCGAGAAAGACAGTGAAAATGGAGACGCGTTTCGGTAGAGCGTCATGCGGACAGGGTTTGAGTTTCCGAGGGACAGCCTAGGATACTTTTTCCAGACAAGAGGAAATGGGCACAGTCTACCCTGTTGCACACTGTCTACCCCCCGAGCTTGTGCAAGCCTCCGGCAACTGCGTCACCAGGCAGTTCCTTTGAAGGCCGGCGGCATCGGTATGGAGGCAGGTAGGGCCAGGAGCATGGGGTTTGGGTGCAATCCTTGAGGAGCAACATGGGCAAAGCCAGGAACGTGGCAAGTGCGCCGCAAACGCGCTTCCCTGCCTTTTTATCGTGTTGCTCCCTACACCAAGGCTGCTGCACAAAGAGGGGCGCACCACACGTTCCATGTTGGGGTTTTTGACAGCCAAGGCGCGCAAGGACGGGGCCTTCTTACCGCCCTTGCACTCCTTCCCCTGTCCTGGAACGTCAACTCGAGACGGCGAGACCCGCAAGTCTTCTCCAAAGCCCAGCGACGCGCTTTCTCATCTTGGGCGCTCCACGCCGGCCTCGCCCTCTCTGAACCCGCGCTCCCTCAGTGGGCACGATTTGCACGCGGATGATCCGGGTGCCTCTCCATCCGACACTCATGTCTCGCGTCCTTTTTTCTTCTTCCCAGGCCTCCTCTCGTCATCTTCGTTGCTCCCAGCAAGGCCCGGACCCTCCCCCCCGCATCTACGCGCATTCTCCCCCGGCATCTCACCACCACGATGCGGAGCGAGAATCAACCACTCTTGGGGGCCAGGAGATCTTCCCATAGCGGTTCGTCTTCCACGGTATCCCCTCCTCTGGCCGTGCCGGGGGCGGAGGGCCTCCCAGAAGAAGACTCGGGCTTCGAGTCCGCCGGGCCCGACCCCACGCTCGTGCAGCACACGCAGCCATTCCCGCGCCCCGAACGCCGCGGCAGCACAGGCAATGTGTACGACTTCACCCATGCCGTCTTGCCCTCCAGCGCCTCGCACAAGCAGCGGGCGAGCACGGGGGGGGGTCTCCACGCCGGCTTTTTGGGCCCTACCTCCCTCCCGGTCTCCCCCCCCTTCGAGTCCGGCCCCGTGCGGCGCTTTCTGGACGACCTGGAGATCGACAAAGACGGGAGGGTGTCCGCGGAGGAGGCAGACAGGGCCTGGGACCATCCCAACGGCGCCGGGGCCCGGAGGCGCCCCCTCAACGCCCTGGGAGCCACGGACTCGCCCGAGAGGGGGGGACGGGCACTGACCGGGAGCCTCCGGCGCTCCCAGACGGCGGGCCCGGGAACCTTCCACGCGGTGGAGGTGGGCACCCCGGGGCGCCACTCGAATTGCGGGGAGGCGGGCGAGCACTGCGCCGCGGAGGGGCTGGCGGGGCCCGGGCCGGGGCCTCGGGGAGGGCGCCCGGAGCCGCACATTTTGGAGGAGGCGCTCTACGAGCTCGACCCAGACTTCGACCTCTCGGCGCCGCATCTGATGAAGCTCTTCAACACCCTGGACCGGGACCAGAACGGCCGCCTCACCTACGAGGAGCTCCGGGAGGGCCTGCTCTCCATGCGCGGGATGCACACCATCCCCGCCGCCAAGGTGGACGGCATCATCCGCAAGCTCGACAAGGACGAGAGCCTTGACATCTCCCAGGCGCGTATGAAGGCGTCCTCGCTATCCCCCAATTAGTATCATTATATTTTTTTTCCTGTGCAGCTTAAT
>NW_005803671.1:18892-19995 GCF_000240725.1 Microchloropsis gaditana
CGGGCTGGGAAATATTTTTGTAAAGAAAGTCAAGAAAACGCAGACAGGGCAAGAAAATAATAAAAAGGCGGCAAGCTCGGTGTTTTCCCTCTTGCAAGGGGGGGCTCGGACGGCCTCGTTTCTTTTTTTTCACAGCCCCCACACCTCAGGGCCGGGCCTGAACCTCCCCTCGCTCCCCCTCAGCCGTGACCGCGCCCTCCCCGCGCCCTCCCCGGCAACCTCCCGCCTCACTCGGAAGGCAAGATGTCCGAGTCCCCCGGATTCGTGACCGAGAGGACCGAAACGCGGTAGTACTTCCCGCAGGCCGTGCCCAGGTCCGTGTTGGAGCCGTTGTAGAGGATGGTCTCGGTCTTGCTGAGCATGGCGTAGTACTCGATCTCCGACTTCCGCAAAGGGGGGCAGTTGCTGCTGATGATGACCACCACCGCCTTGTTGTTGCGGAGAGTCTTGAGGGTCTCCTTGTATCCTAGCGAGGCCTTCCCCGACTTCATCACCAGCTGCAGACGCGAGTTGATGGACTCGATGGCCTTTTTCTGTGCGTCGGGCAAGGGGAAGGGAAACGGGGTGAGAGGGCGGGGAGACCGAGGGAGACAAGGGCCTGACTCGTCCCTGTCGCACGCCCAGACACCCGCACCACTGCCTCGAGCGCCTTCAAGTTCCCTGCGGACATTTTCCATGCTCGAGCAACGTGAAGGCGTGCCTTCCAAGTGCTTGTCCCCCGGACAGCTCCCAGGGCTCGTCCGCCCTGCCTCCTTCCCATCCACACGACAAAGTTTCCTTCCTCTCCCGACCCCTCGAGTACTCGCGCGTCAGCCACGAATTGCACGTACCGATTTCTTCGCTGTTGGTGCCATGCCTATGACTGCGCCGACCTGTGAGGGAAGAGAGATCAAACCAGGAAACAAAGAGAAGAAGTAAGTAAGTGCCTCCATACTCCAGCCAGCGCCACACAAGTACTCATCAAGCCCACGAATACTGGCGGCGCCTGAGCCACCCGCAGAGCAGAATCAAATATTGTGATCACAACAAGAGAGTCGACAGCAGATGTCGCAAACTCGTGTGACTTGGTGTGTCTGGGCCAGGACACTGCTTTTGGGGGGGGG
>NW_005803671.1:20005-20256 GCF_000240725.1 Microchloropsis gaditana
CCCTCGACCTTGCTTCCCGCCTGCGTCCCCAGCAGCCTCCGCACCCGTCGCAAGGAGGCTCGGCGCTCTCTCTCCTTGTCGGGGTCGCGCGTTTCTCGGAACCAGGGCCGCCCCGCCCGGCTCCACAAGTGGTACACCACTGCCTCGGGGGGTGCGAAGAAATCCCAGCCCCGAGTCCAGAGCCGCGCCGCCATGCTGATCTCCTCCCCGAAGAAGAGGAAGCGGAGGTGGGGGTCGTAGGGCACCTCCTC
>NW_005803671.1:21398-22969 GCF_000240725.1 Microchloropsis gaditana
AGTCTGGGGCGAGAGGGAGGGTCGGGGGCCGCTCGCTGGCGGGGGAGGGCGAAGGAGGGGGAAGAGGCGGCTCTGAGGGAGTCTCGGGGCTGAGGGACAGCCAGGCGATACAGTCTCCGCGGTGGTCACTGTCCTTCCAACGGGCGGGCGACCGGCCCATGCCGGCGGGAGAAAGGAGGCCTTGGCGTTCCAAGGCCCGCGCTGCCTCGAGCCATTGGCGGGCCTGCGTGTCTTGGAAACACTGGGGGGGCTTGGACGACGGGGGGGAAAAGGCGGTGTCCCGTAGGAAAAAGGAGGTGGAGGGCGAGGGGTGGGCGAGGGCATGCACCTCCGCCGGGGTGATGCTGTCGAGGACGTCTGGCGAAGAGGACATGCCCTGTGCGTGACGCCGTCGAGTGAGCGTGAGAGAATTTACTGGGGGATTAGAGGGGTTTAATTGACGGGAGGGAGGGGCAAGGGCCTGGGGGCGTGGAACATGGAAGTAAGCGAGTGCCGGAGCGGCACGTGCGGCGCGCACTAGACGCAGGCAGCAGCCTGGACCCAGGCGGCCGGCGAGTTCCGTACACTACGTGAATCAACGGGTTCGAATATCCACGCGTCCTGTGCCGTGAGCGTCAGGTGTGGCTCGGAAGCTGTTTGACCGGGGGGGAGGCTGACTTTCCCACCCGCACATTCCCCCCACACCCTTTAACCTCCTCCCTTTTTTGCCCACCCTGCCGTCCAGGTACCAAACCCTGCAGGAGGCACCGGGATGATTCGGCGTGGGCCAGGGAGGGTATTGCGGAAATCCTTGGGTTTCAAAGCCCACGGGCATGTATTTGGGTTCAGGAGGCGACTTTTATCCCGGGCCTCGGCGGAAGCAAGGGGAGGAGAGGTCTTGGTGCGGGACTTCATCCGGGAGGCCCTGTACGGCCCCAAGGACGGCTACTTCACCACCAAGGGCGCCAACATCATCATTTCGCCTCCTCCCGCGGAGCGCATTCCTTTCCCGACGCTGAAAGGCTACTGGGACTACCAACTCGCCCTGGACAAGCTCTACAAGAGCCGGCCCCAGGCCTGGATGACGCCCGTCGAGGTCTTCGCCCCGCACTACTCGCGTGCCATCGCCCGCTACATCCTGGAGGCGCACATGAAGGAGGAGGAGGAAGAGGGGAGGGGGCAGGCCGGCGGTTTTGAAAGAGGAGAGGCGGGGAAGGAAAGGGCGGAGGCGGGACGGGGAGGGAAGGAGGGACCGAGGGAGGACGCGCGGGTACGAAGGAGCCACGAACGGCCTTCTCCTCGGGCAGAGCATGCGGATTCAGCGGAAAAGGCGAGAATTCTGTGCATCTACGAAATTGGCGGGGGCTACGGCACCAACGCCCTCTGTATCCTTGACTACCTGGAAGCGCAGGCCCCCGAGGTCTATCGCCGAACCCGTTACACGGTGGTGGAAATCTCCCGTTCCATGGCCGAAAAACAGCGAGAGCGCCTGAGGCCCCGGCACGGGCACGTGTGCCGGGTCGTGGAGCAGGACGCGGTGGAGTGGGCCACGGCGACGGGGGAGGACAGGGAGTGGGAAGGCGGGAGGGAGG
>NW_005803671.1:25803-26988 GCF_000240725.1 Microchloropsis gaditana
CACCAGGGCTTGGGTTTGGCCCCCGCGGCCTCCGCGCAGGATGCGGAGGAACTGGTCGGTGCTCTGCTGACTGATGAGGACGGTCTCGGCGGACGTGACGCAGCCGCTGGGGGAGGAGGAGGAAAAAGGGGGAAGGGAAAATTGAGCAAGGAGGCCGAGGGCGTCAGGGAAAGGGAGCACCGAGAGTCGCGGCAAGGTTGGCACGATAGAGCTGTAAGGGGAGAGAACGCCGCACCTGCAGGCGAGACAGTCATTCAGGGAGACAGAGGCCGCAGACCCCGGGCCTGTCGCTTTGATCAGGTCCGGTTTCACGGCCCCGCCCGCCTCCTCCACGTCCATCCAGGCCGCCTCCACCGTCACTTGGGCTCTGCCTTTGTCCTCATTTTCAGGAGCGGCGCTCCGCTGGGAGGGGGGCGTGGAGGTGTCGGTGGCGAAGATGGGGTTGACGCAGGCCTGGGAGGGGCCGATCACGTCGTCCAGATCCCCGAGGAAGACGCTAGCCATGGCCTGTGTGAAGCAGATGAGAAACGAGGGTAGCAGGATGAGAAATGTCGATGTGAAACGGCTGCATGTCATGAAAAAAGAGGCATATTAGACTCTCGACCGTCCCCGCGGCAGCAGGCAGGAGGTTAGCTACACTCCTAGGGTGGGAGGTACTCGGGCTGCATTTAGGATACCTTTCTTCGTCGACGTGCGTCTGGTCACCCTCAGGCATCACTCACAATGATCACGAGAGGGCAAAGTCTGTCTCTCGGCCGTTCATCTCCCGTCATCCGTTCTCCCTCCGCCCTCCCGCCCTCCCTCCCAGGCCCGTGCATGCGCCCCGCCGGCCTCGTCAGGCTGCCCTCCTCCCGACGGCCCTTAGTTTCCGTACTTCTCGCATTGTGCATGCTCACAAGCCTTGTGCGCGCTACCTTCGTTCCAAGACATAGCCAAAGAAGCACGCTAGCTACCGGTCTTCTTTTCGCCCGCTCCCCCGCCTCGGCCGTCGACGCTCCCTGTGGGCGATTCCGCCGAGGTGAATGCTCTCTGCACGTAGCTTGCACGACACACGCATGGCACTCACCCTCCCGATCGACCTCTTTTCACCCCTTCCAGCCCTGCCTCGAACCAGCATGGCCGCCTCCACCCGTTCCGATGCCCCCTCGCCCAAGGTACGCTCCCTCCCTCCCTCCCTCCCTCCCT
>NW_005803671.1:26998-28008 GCF_000240725.1 Microchloropsis gaditana
CGTGGGGGTACGGCCCTCCTTGAGCGCGTTCAAGATGTCGGAGGCCTTCCACTTGCAGTACTTTCGCTTCCTCTCCACCTCCGGACCCGCCAGCTCCTTGAACTGCTCCATCGCCTCGTAGAAAATCCCCGCGGCGTAGAAGACTTTGGCCGTGTCCTTGTCCCAGACCCCGAGCTGGTCGTCCTGTCCGGGGGAAGGGGGGGGGTCAAGAAGAGGCGACCGGGGAGACGCCGAGACGCCCAGCCCGGGCTCGGGCTCTCACCTCGTCCGCTTTCTGGAGGACGCGATCCGCGAAAGCCTCGACCACAACCTTGGCCTCGGCCGGCGACTGGGCGGGCAGGCTCTTCTTGTCCTCTTCCAGGCGGTCCATGAGGGCGACCAGGAAGGGCATCAGCTCCTTGCTGTTCTCGGGCGTCCGCAGGAGCATGGCTTGGTCCATGGCATGTGTCCGGCAGTAGTAGGCCACCAGCTTTGAGTCCTAAATCACGCATTAGTGATGTGTTCGCGTCAGTCAGCCTCCGTCGGGTGACCTACGACTCTTCGCAGGGTCCTCGACTAGTCTCTCCCACCCCACCCTCTTCAGGACTCACCGGGTGCGAAGTGTCTCGGTCCAGCTCCTCGGCGCGCCGCATGAAGACCGTAATCTTCTTCAACACCGGGGGCACGGTAGCCAGCGGGTTGGATGCTGCCATGTGGATGCTGAGAAAAGGTAGCGTCGGTGCGTCAGAGTCAGCGTGCTGCGTGCCGGACAAGAGGCGCGGTCCTTCCTCCCAAACCGGAGCCTCCCCCCGGTCTGGGCCTGTCCCTGCTTTAAGAACCGCCCCCGGTGCGCCTTTGACGGCCGCAACAGGTCTCAGCACCATTGGCGAGACGTCTTTCATTTGTGAATGCCCACGGGCTGGGTACACCGAGTCCGGACGAGGCATTGATATACCCGTCGAGGAAAAGGAGGGGTCCCATGGGCCCGAGACTGGCAAGTGCGTGGCCCTCGCTTAACCTCCCCCCCCCCC
>NW_005803671.1:30387-31555 GCF_000240725.1 Microchloropsis gaditana
CAAGACAGAAGACGCAACCATGTCTTTTTTTCGGTGGTGTGGAACTTATTTGGGCACCTGGGAGCACGGAGTGTAGAGGTCGAAGCGCTTCTGTTGGGCCGTGGGGATGTTCCGCCGCGTAGTTTCCACAAGCTCCATGTCCAGGTCCGCGAGCAACAAAGCGGGTTCGTGCCCGGTGGTGGCGATCACCTCGCCCCAGGGGTTGACGACGGTGGTATGGCCCCAGGCTTGGTAGGAGGCGGCGGGGTTCCGCGCAGGGGAGACGGCGGCCACGAAGAGCTGAGTGAGGGGGAGGGAGGGACCGGCGAGGAAAGGACTCAGTCGGTGGCAGGAGGCATTTCTCGATCCGAAGCCTCTCTTAGCCTGACCCCAGCCCTCCCTTTTCCCCGCCCGTTCCCGGTCACCTGGTTGTCGACGGCGCGCGCCCTCTGAAGAAGCTCCCAGTGCGCGGGCCCGGTGGTGAGGTTGAAGGCCCCCGGGAAGAGGAGGAGCTTGGCGCCCTGCGCCCGAAGGACCATGGCCATCTCGGGGAAGCGGATGTCGTAGCAGATGCCCAGCCCCAGGGAGAAGCCCCATGAAGTGTCTACCAGGGTGAGGCTGTCGCCGGCGGAGAGCGTGTCGGATTCGCGGAAGGAGATGCCGCCCGGGACGTGGATGTCGAAGAGGTGCACTTTCCGGTGCAGGGCCGCCACCCGGCCGTCCGGACGCACCACCACGCAGGTGTTGTAGAACTTGCCGCCACTGGCCTCGGGGATGGAACCCCCCACCAGCAAGACCCCGCAGTCGCGAGCCACCTCGAGGAGCATGGCCAGAGAGGGGCTGCGCGCCTTGTCCACACCCTCCGCCTCGGGGGGGATGGGCTCCGCGAAGAGAGGGAAGGAGGCGGTGGCGTAAGGGCCGTTCCAGCACTCTGCAGCGTGGGGTGTGTGAGCAAGGGGAGCCTGGGGTTGTGCACCGGGCGGCTGGAGTTGTGGACCCGGCGGCACCTACCTGGCAGACAGACGATGTGGGCGCCCGCCCGGGCGGCTTCCTCGACCGCTCTTCGAGCCCGCTCGATGTTCTCCGCCTTATCTTCGCCCACCAAGATCTGGCAGAGCCCCAGTTTCACCTGCGGGATTCGACCAGTGCTTTGAGACGGCAGGGAGAAGGTAGGGAGGGAGGGAGGGAG
>NW_005803671.1:34855-35800 GCF_000240725.1 Microchloropsis gaditana
CGGCCGCCCACGGCGCCTCCACGCGGTCCCCCACCCCCGGCGTCCACGCAGCCTCGCCTTTCCGCAGCTCCAGGTGCACGGCGGGGGCAGAGGCCGTCACCGTCGAAGGCCCCGTACCCTCCCGACCCTGCTCGGCCTCCGCCGCCGCCTGGCCGGCCCCCTGCGCCTCCATCAGCTCCCTCGTCAGCTTCATGGCCGCCTGCAAGTCCCTCTCCAGCTGCTCGTAGGCCGCGTTGCCGGGGTCGGTGGCCAGCAAGCTCCGGACCTGCCACCGAGGGATCCGAGGAAAGTCTGAGAAAGGCTGTGCCTCGCCAAGTCCATTGTCCGCGTGGGAAAGGGCAGAGGCAAAGAGAGCCATGCCCCAGGCCAGGAAGAGGGACAAGCTACACGCCTGTCGCGAGCACACATCCAGGAAAGGCAACAAAGATTCCACCGTGCTGTAAAACACACCGGATGCCTACCTGGTCGGCCTGAGATTTATATGTGGCCAAGTTGGCCCGGAGCTCCTGAACGCTTTGCATAGGCCGGGAGGGGGGGGGGGTGGAGACGACAGTACCTGTGCAGGGGCAGGAGCAAAAAGGAGAGGGATGGTCAGCTTGCCCAACGCCGCAAACCACGAGGGCACAATTTGACTTGAAAGGGGCATTCCTTCGAGACGACCGTGCTCTATCTAGGTCTGTGTGTCTCGCGGCGAACGTACGCGCCGCTGGGGGAGTCTGTGTCCGCTCCCTCCCATTCCTGCGCCCTGGGTGGCGGGGGAAAGGAGACGACACCGAAGGCCCAGTGGATGGACACCAAAGTGTTCTCAAAAAGGAAGGCGCGCACGGAGGTCGCTGTGACGTCCAAAGAGACTGGCATGGCAACGCCATTGCTTTTTGGGGTAGGCCGGATTGCCTTCAGCCCTCCCCCGCCACTCGCTCCTCCCAGCCTTCGCTGCCCCCCCCC
>NW_005803670.1:0-35605 GCF_000240725.1 Microchloropsis gaditana
CACCTGGACGCGGAGCTGAGCCTTTTTCAAGCGGGCGTGCAGGCCGGCCAAATGGGCCAAGGAGGGCGGGGGACCGCTCGTCGGGTGGCTGTTGACCCCAAAGGGGGTTCGGGGGAGGAGCATTCCCAGGGTCATATCCTCGGGGCGATGGCGGAAGGAGGCACGCGTGTCTTGGAGGATCTTCATGCAGGCGTCGAGTTCCAGGGCGAGCTCCTCGCCGGCCGGAGGGCTCTGACGAAGTTGCTCCCGCAGGGCCGAGACTTCAGCCTCCACGTCCGAAAGGACGCAAACGGCGTCATGCAGGTCGCTGTCAACGAGGGACGACCGGAAGTAGAGGCGTTTGAGCTCCTGGTCTGGGAAGGAGGATTTCCAGAGCTTCCGAGGCACCTCGACCAGGCCGTTGCCCAACAAGACGACGACGAAGAGGAGTCCGTACGTGTTCCCCAGGGCCATCAAAAGGCCCTCCGCTCCAGCCAGGGTGTAGCGTTGTGCGACCAAATAGATACAGAAGCCGACCAAAGCAACCAGGGCGATGAAGGCCATGCGGAGCTGGTCCCGGAGCGCATCCAGGATCCTGTCCCGGGGGGTGAAGTATCCGCTCTCTAGATAAGAGAAGACAATGGGGAGCACCAGCCAGGTGAGAATGAAGGTGGACCAGTAGATGCCTTTCCATACTTTCAAAATCCACGGCAGGGAGCGATGATACACCTGGCGAGGAGGATGGAAAAATAGAGGAAGCATACCAAGGCGCATTAGGGAAGGCAATTCAACTTTGAATGGAGGAGTGATGCGTGCATGGACCTACACGCAAACCTTCGTCTGAAAAGACTTGTCGTATATCTTTTCTTGATTTGATTTTTACCATGCATCTTTAAAGGTGCTGCCTCCCCATTCTTCTTACCTGCACATCTCCTAGGTCGTATGGCAGGAGGAAAACACCGGCAAAACCCAGCAACCATGATATATATATGAGGACAGTGACTGATGGGGAGACATCAGGGCTTCGATAGTAGCTAGTTGAAGTGAACAGATGAGAAAGGGAGACAGTGAGGCGCATGTCGTTGGAAAGAGTGCAGTGCACGGAAATCGTGCGCGATCAGCACGGCAAGGCCCGTTCTACCTGTAACGCGTCCACTCACCGGAGCAGATAAAAGGTAGCCAAGGCCAGCAATATAGCCAAGACTGCCGGCTCAGGATCGGTGTCCATAGACAAGAGTGAGGGATGCGCACGAATTAGGGCACAGAGTGAGTTTGCTTCTGAGCGATGCTTTAAGGCCTTGTCCTTCCTCAGCAATCGGCGCACCGGTTGCTTCACAAGGACGAAAAGCGGAAAACTATCCGCGGGGCGCCCTATCATATGTGTATTGCATGGACGTGAGTGCATCATGAATTGGGTGAGACAGTCCAGGTCGAGCGACGTGAAGAAATATGGCCTTACGATGCTTGAGGTTGATGACGGGAGGAAAGGACGAGACAGCTGTCGGTCTGCTCATGCCCATGCTTGTAGTCTTTTTTTCCATTTGTTGATTTGGTAAATTGTTGCCTTTCGAAGGACTGATTTCAATTGCCACCGTCACGTATCGGATTTCCATTTTTTGACGGGCGATTTTAGAAAAAAACTTATGCGCAGAGAAAACTATCACACAGCCGTGGCTGAGATGCAGACTTGCGAATTATTTGTAATTACTGCGTGAAAGAAAAATGTAAACAATCGTACCGCAGTGTATGAACCTCCTTTTAATCGATTTAATTCCAGTGCTTTACACCAGGTCCTGTGCTTTGGCAATATGCTTCACTTTTCATCCCTCTGGCCCATCCTCCCTACAAAGCCACGAACCGCGAATAGATGGCTTGCCGAACTTTGAAGTAAGTCTCGCTAAGCGGGCCCTCTAGCATGACTTTATTGTCCTTCACCCTTACCACTGTCGTCCCATCGCAGATCAAGGAAGCCCCTTCCGGTCCAACGTGGAAGTCGGGGTTCACACCCGCCTCTCGGAGCTTCTGCCGCAGAGACTGGCGCTGAGAGGATTCCGTCAAGAACACGTCTCCGTCCGCCAGCCAGAGCGGCGCCCTTGTCTGGGACAGGACTGAGAAAGCTGTTTCTGCACCATCGCTCACTTCCTCACTACCTTTGTCTTGTAAGACGGTGCCTCCCTTTGTCGCCACGACAGGTTGGCAGCGCAGCAGAGGCTTTCCGTTCGCATCCACGCGGTCCTCCGAGGCCACTGCCTGCACGAGCGCCAGACGATAGTTACCCATATCTTTCAACACCAAGGGTGCCGCTTCCTCCCTCCATTCCTCCTCTCCTTCGTCCTCCTCCAAGCTCACATCCGTGACCTTGCTATCAAACCGTATACCCACCGTCCTGGCGGCTTCTGTGGCGGCTGCGGCTGCTGCCGCGGCTACAGAAGCCGCCATGGCCCCTTCTGCAGCAGATCCCCCCACAAGGCCATCGAGAACCCCCACCAGCTCTCCCAGCTGCTCCTCCTGCCCTCCCTTCCCTGGGCCCGGCGGTGTCCACAGACGTGTGGAGGACCCCAGCATCTTGCCTGCATGCAACGTCAGGTCCGTGAAAGACTCAGGCGTGCCGCGCACGAATATGATGTTTCGAGGCGCCAGGTTCGTCAAAATTGCCCGCAGGTTCTTCCCGTCGGAGCGGCCCTCCATGGGGAAGGCTCTGACGCGCCACCGCACTTCCACCACAGACTCCCGCATCAGAAACTTCAAGGCACCCGTCCCCGCTCGTACCTGAGCCTCTCCCTCTGTCATGAGCACGTCGTCCAGATACCCCCACCGCTGCACTCCCCCACCTCCTCCCCCTGCCCCTGGCCCTTGGAAGACGAGCCCCCGCGCAGTCCCCGCCTGCGGCCCCCCCCCGGCGTTGCCCTCGTCCACGCATTCCCCCTCCCGCAGCGGCTCTCCATAGGCATCCACCTCCACGCTGGCTGGATCTCGACACCCGAAGACCAGATAGCGAGGCCGGCGGTACATGGCAGCGGTCTTACGCAGGCGTTTGGCCGAGGAGGAGGCCTGAAGGGGTGCCAGGGGGCCGTTGGACGAGTTTCCTGCCAACATCCCTTGCTCCTCCGAGAAGACCGCGCCCACCGTACCCTCCATAAGCTCATGGGCCTGTCGGCGGAACTCTTCCGCCTCCAAAGCCTTCCGACGCTCCCTGTCTTCCTTCTCTCGCAGGCCTGCCAGTTCCTCCCCCACGATGCGCTCTATAACTGGAACGCTGAAGGAAAGCGCCGCCTTGGGCAGGTGCCGAAGCTTCCAGAAGCTTTCTGCCAGGCTCCCCTTCCGCAGATGTCCGCACAATAACAAGGCGTTCTCAGGCCCGCTCGCCCACCGGGTGGCGAGGGCGCGCGAGAAGCCCGTGTCCATGCCCTCGTCGCTCGCAAGCACCACCACCGGGTTCCGGTACTCGCCCATGGCGGCCTCCAGCTCGAGCATGCTCTGGGCGGGGACCACGTGCTTGAGCGAGAAGGGGTTGCGCAGGGAGCGGTCGAAGTCCCGGATGACCTCGGGGTGCATGTACTCGACCATGCTCTTGGTGAAGTGAAGCACGTTACGCGCCATGTGGTGGAGGAGGACGATCTTGTAGCCCCACAGGAGCCGATCGGAGCGCCAGTGCCCGTTGAGCGCGAGCAAGAGCTCTTGGGCGCGTCCCGAGGTCTCGACGGGGATGAGGACATGCCCACCCTTCCGCAAGGTCCCGGTAGCCGCCGCCAGGAACTCGGTCTCGACCTTGCGTTCGTCCGTCGACAGATTGGGGGAGGGGCGCGCGTCCGTGATGAAGAGGCAGGGTCGTTGCTCCTTGTCCGCGCTCAGCGCATTGAAGGCCTCCACGGCCCCCGTAAGGTGCCGTTCGCTCTTGAGATTGAAGTCCACCGCGTACACGATCTCCTCCATCTTCTTGTAGTTCACGCGCCAAAAGCACCCGCCCAGGATGCGTCCCGCAGGGTAAGGAGTCACACTCAGGTAGAAGCGGCCCTGCTGCCGCACTTCCAGCGGCTGCGAGAACTTGAGAAGCTGGAAACGCGCCATGGCGGCGTCCACCTCGTCGAGTGTAAAGGCGGGACACCCGGCGGCGCCGCTGGCAGTGTCCATGCACTTGTTCAGGTACAGGTCGTAGAGCACCATCTGAGCCATCTTGAAAACAGGCTGGGTCGTGTAAATTGGAACGCCGGGACGCAGGTGCTTGGCCACCCAGGGCAAGGCCCCCATGTGGGAAAGGTCTGGAAAGGAAAGGAGGACGAGCTGGACCTGGGGAAGGACAGGAAGCAGGGGCTCGAGCAAGGCTTCATCCAGCTGCACGTCCCACCCGCAGTCCAGCAGAAGGGTCGCCTCCCCGACTTTTAACAGGTAGCACAAGGGTTCGTGCTCGAGCACCCCGTAAAGGACCCGGAATGTCAGGCCCTCCCCTGTGTCGGAGGCTGCTGGAGGTGGTGGAGGCACCTGGGCGGACACAGCGGGAAGCAGGGGCGCGGGACGGGAGGCGTCAGGACCGGCCCCAGCCTCGGCCTGGACAGAGTCGGGAACGCCCCCGTTGGCACTTCCTTGACTCTCGCTGGGAAGAACAGCTTCGTCTACCTCCATTGGAGCGGGGAACTCTGCCTCCACGGCGGATGACATCTCAGGCGAGGGGGCGCTGGCCGTGGAACCCGTTTCTTCTCCCGGCGCGTCAGGAGTCCCTCTGGCAGCGTCACCGGGCGACATAGCGATATTTTCCGCTGTTGGTTCCACGTCGAGGTCCTTTACATCGCTATTTCCCTCGTTCTTGGCGGCGGCGGCTCGACCTGCACCATCGGGCATGCTAATTTGCCTCTGGGGTGGGGGGGGAAAGGGGGCGTATTGACCGCGAGGAAAGTTACTGTCTGCACAGCGTAAGGCGCAACAACATGCAATTCAGACATCCTCTTAAGAAGGGTGCAACGAAAAAGTCAAATATCACCATTTCAGGTCTACATCTGGAGCATTCCTTCTACTTCGTACATGGCAAAGTCGGACTCGGATGTTCAAAGCCATTCCAGTAACCTCCTGTCCTGCTCCTCCCACCGCCCCGATGCCATGTAATCCAACCATGCTCTCTAATGCTGATGCCGTACCACCACATCCACGCAGACAATGTTGGCGATGCTTAAAAAAACACTTCCGGTCGATCGCTTGCCGGCGTGCACGCTGCAAGGTATCAAGAACCCAGCCGTCACGACTCGTGAAATCAAAAGTCGCGTTCAGCACCCTCCTCTTCCTGGACACGGCCCGGCGCTCTTGACCTCGCAAACCACATCATTCTATCACGCGCATCGCGAATCCAAGTCTTTACGCCCCTCACCATTACATTTGAATGCCCGTCCACCATCCCGTCCCGCCTCTTCCGACGCAAAAGCCTGGGCAGACCTGAACCCGCCACATTCCCCCCAAGCGTCTTCATCAGTCACACCAACCGATATTTCTCGTTTTCAAGCCATTCTGACATCGACAAATCCCAGTCACGTCTCTGCAAGGATGGGCAATGACCAAGCCAGCACAATGAAGCCCTCGTGCGATGCCTCCTCTGCAGGCGGTGCTAGCGCTATTCCTCGCTCTCCCTCCTCCGCTGCCGGCAAACTCCTCTTGGCCCCCTCAGGCCCGGACGACGAAAATTTGCTCGCCCCCTACACACAAGACTGGACTCACAAGTGGAAAGCTCCCCAGTGCCCAGCGGTCCTTCAACCCCGCACGACCGAGCAGGTGGCGGGGCTCCTGCGGCATTGCTATGAGAGAGACCTCCACGTGGTCCCTCAGGGCGGAAACACGGGTCTGGTCGGGGGCGGGATCCCCCTCGCAAACGAAGTGATCCTTTCCCTTGCGAACATGAATCAAATTATCAGCTTTGACGCCGCCAGCGGCATCCTGGTCTGCGAGGCAGGCTGTGTCCTCGAGGAGCTCGACGCGTGGTTGCGCCCCCATGGCTACATCATGCCGCTCGATTTAGGCGCCAAAGGCAGCTGTCAAATCGGCGGCAACGTGTCCACCAATGCGGGGGGGCTACGCTTCCTCCGGTACGGATCTTTGCACGGCTCGGTCCTCGGTCTTGAGGTGGTGCTGGCCGACGGGCGCGTGCTCGACATGCTCAGCACCTTGCGCAAGGACAACACGGGGTTGGACTTGAAGCAGATCTTCATCGGCGCCGAGGGCACCTTGGGCGTTATCACCAAGGTCTCCCTCCAGGTGCCCCCGGCGCCTGCTGCGGTGCAAGTGGCCCTGGTGGGGTTGGAAAGCTTCGAGAAGGTCCGGGAGATGGTCATGCTCAGCAAGCGGAAGCTGGGCGAGATCCTGTCCGCGATGGAGCTGGTGGACGCCGCTGCCATGGACGTGGTGGTAGGCAAAGCCGCGTGGGGCCTGCGAAACCCTCTGGCGGGGGGATCGGGCGCGAACCCGCCCTTCCCTTTCTACATGCTCTTGGAGACCTCGGGCTCGGGCGAGGCCCACGACCGGGAAAAAATGGAGGAGCTGCTGGAGGCGGCCCTGGAGGGAGGGGTGGTGGGCGACGGTACCGTCGCGCAGGACCTGGCCCAGGCCCAGGAGATCTGGAAGCTGAGAGAGTTGATCCCCGTGGCTATGGAGGAGGAGGGGCGGGTCCACAAATTCGACGTCTCCCTCCCCCTCTCCGCTTTCTATGCCCTGGTCGAGCGCACACGGGAGGCCTTAGAAGAGGGAGGGGTGGTAATGGGGGAGGGAGGGGGGGTGAGGGTGGTTGGGTACGGCCATCTGGGGGATTCCAACCTGCACCTGAACGTGTCGGTGCCACGCGAAGCCCCTGACCCGCCCGAGGTATCCCGGGTCGTCAGCAGGGTGCTCCCCTGGGTGATGGAGCACAAGGGCAGCGTGAGCGCCGAACACGGCTTGGGCCAGCTGAAAAAAACGTATTTGCTGCAGACCAAAAGCAAAGAGGTGGTGGACGTGATGCGGGGGATGAAGAAGATGCTGGACCCGAAGGGCATTTTGAACCCGGGCAAGTTTTTCCCAGACGACGCTTGACTGGGGAGGGGTCTAGGGTGGGGTCCCCGCATTTGGGAAAAATATACATAGATGAGTGTACACAAGCAATGAAACGGCCATGTGAAAAGAATCAGCCTGCGTGTGAATACTGGAGCCATGCCACTCCTGCAGTTTTCCCTCCTTATCGCTGTAGCCTCCCCAAGAATCCAATACCCCCGCCCTCCCCGCCTTGACCCTCACGATCTATAATCAGCGTTCTCCGCGACATAAGCGTAAGTCAAATCACTACCGTACAGTGTCAGTCCCACGCCCTTCCCCGCCTGCTCCCCTAGGTCTACTTCTACTTTCACATTCTTCTCGTGGGCCGGAAAGGTGACATGCGAGCCACTGTCCATTGTCAAAGGGCCCGGGTCAAGCTGCGCGTCCTTCATATGCTCGACCAAGAGAGCCTCCTTCTCAGGATCGAGCTCGAAGGCCCCCCCCTTGAACACCACCTGCCCGCCCATCAAGAGGCGACACCTTTCCAGCCGCAGCCCTTCAGTCAGGCCCTGATTCCCCACATAGCTGCCCACGGCCGCCGCCAGACGCCCTACGTTGGGGTCATTCCCCGCGATCGCGCACTTAAGCAAAGGTGAGTTGATCACGTGCCTCCCCAGGGCGCGCGCTACTTCCACGGAGGGGGCGTTGGAGACGTGCAGTTCGATGACATGGTTGGTACCCTCCCCGTTGCGCACAATATCCTCGGCCAGGCGCTGGGCCAGGGACGTGAGGGAGGCTTTGATGGCGGGGTAGTCCGACTCGGAGACTGCCACCTTGCCCGAGGAGACGAGAGCGACCGTGTCGGACGTGCTCTGGTCGCTGTCGACGCTGATGCAGTTGAAGCTCCCGCCCACCACCTCCGGGAGCCAGGCCCGGAGGACATCGCGGGGCAGGGCCAGGTCCGTCAAGAGGTAGACGAGCATGGTGGCGAGATTGGGCTCGATCATGCCGGCACCTTTGGCGATGCCGACGATTTTCCCCCCCGCCACCGTGGCGGCGCGTACCTTGGGGTACCGGTCCGTGGTGAGGATCCCGGCGGCCGCGGGCACGACCGAGGCCGCCTGCATCGTCTCCAAGACCCGGGGGACGGCGTCAATGATGGCTTGGCGGGGCAATCGCCACCCGATGACGCCCGTGGAGCTAGGTAGTACCAGCTTTCCGGACGGCAGCCCGAGTCGTCGGGCCACGGCCTGGCAGACTTCTTCCGCGTCGCCGACTCCCCCGTCGCCCTCCCCCCCCGGGCACACGTTGCTGATCTTGTTGTTCACCACGATGGCTTGAAGGTGCGTCTCCTTGAGGCGCTCGCGTCCCACACGGATGGGGGCCCCGGGAAACGCATTTTTGGTGAATGCGATTGCGAATTTATCGGTTGGCTCGTCAAGAGCAATGAGCGTCACGTTCATGCGCGACGGAAAATTGGCTTCAACGGGGGTGAATGAAATCCAAGACGTGCCGCATTTAAAACCTGCCGGCAGCTGACCAATGCGCTTGAGATGTGCCAGGTAGTCTTCTTTGGAGGAGAAGGAGAGGGAGGAGGGGTTGGGGGAGGAGGAGGAGGACGAATGCAAGGCTGTACTGCTCGCCCGATAGTGCCGCCGGCGAGCCTCATCCACTGCGTGCTGATTCTCAGGGTTCAAGAATAATGCGCGTGGGTGATTTTGAGTGGTCATGCGAGCGGCAGCACTGAATGATGACGCGCGTCGTGTCGTGAAGAACGCACGCCGAAAGCAGAAACCGGATACAGTGGAGGAAATGGCGGTGACTTCGTTTGCGATGCCTAGGAAGCCAATAACAAGAGCTTTACAAGCCATCATGGCCTGTTTTAGAGTTGGTTTGCACGATGGTGAGCAAGCTGGGCCTGAACTCGTAGCGTGAGATGAAGGACAATAACACCCGGAAGCACACTGCCAGGAACATCCGCTAGTTTACATCAGATAGGGAGTTGTGAATGTGGGACGCGAAGAAAACGACGCACAAACGGTAGCGTAGAAGTGTCATGATTGACGACAAACCATGCAGTCTAGTTTTACTGCGTTGTCGACGTCCAGGGTACGTTATGAAAACAGCCGATACGGGTCTCGTTCAAGCCATTCCAGCACTAGTCGCTGAGGACTTCAACGTCCACAGTCTGAGGAAAAATCGAGCCAACACACGACCAGCGCGATATGTTAATGAATCGCTATGGACGCATGAAGGATATTGGTTCCGGGCAACGCTTGAGCGCAGTGTATTTTACACTAGAAACACCAAGTCATGGTCAGTCTTCCGGGTGACGGGAGGTTTTTCAGCGACATCCACACGCCTAGAATGACACCAATAAGAAAAAACTGCGCGACACTGCGTACCTGCGCGCGTTGATGAGGCATGAGAAAATGGTCATGATATGTACAAGATGAGGTATTGATGAACTCATTTCCCCCGAATTTCAGATTTAAGACATAGAATATACCTGCTGGTGGGCAAGAATAGGGTGTGTGGTCCGTGCGGCTTTGGGAGGTGCTGACCTGCAACCGTCGAAAACCTGCATCTGAGTCTTAAGAGATTCGACTACACGGCAGCAATATTTAAGCATGAAGTACACAAACAAATTGTTCTTTTTGTCTGCGCGCGGGGATTGGTTCAAGAGGACTTGCGGGACCACACGACTGCCGAGTCGTCTCCTAACTGCTCCAAGCAACTGTAACACCACCAGGAAAATTGTCAAATCTACCGAGGCCACTTCATCACCATTCCTCTCACCCTGGGCTATCTATAGCCGCTGGTTGAAAGACCATCCAGTGAAAACAAAGCTCCTCACCTCCTCTTTCATCATGGGCGCGGGCGACGTGGCGTGCCAGTTTCTCACCCGATATGAAAAGCAGCAAGAACGTGCTACAGACCTCCCGAATGTGGCACGTTCGTCTCCCACTCCCACTCTTCCTTACGACTGGTACCGCACCGCTAAATTTTTCCTGCTGGGAGGTGTCCTTGTCGGGCCCGCTCTGCACCACTGGTATTCGTTCCTTATTCGGCTAGCCCCTGTTCAAAATACTTCTGGCGCTCTCAAGCGTTTGGCTGTCGATCAGTGCATATTTGCCCCCGCTTTCATCCCTGTCTTCTTCTCAGGTCTACAATTCTTGGATGGAAATTTCGACATGGACCAGCTCCGGCGTAAGTTGAAGAGAGACTACAAGGAGACCCTGATCGCAAATTGGGCGGTGTGGATACCGGCCATGATGGTCAACTTCCGCTTTGTCCCTCAGCACTACCAGGTCTTGTACAGCAATGCCGTCGGATTTTGTTGGAATATTTTTTTGAGTGCAATCAGCCATAAGTAAGTAAGACTGGAAAATGCATCGCACGAAGACATCCTTAGATGCTTTACTCTATTAATGCATGTGGTATCTGGGGAGGACTGAAAATGTCTATGAAATGCAAGATTTGATGCATGTAAATAAAGCAGGAGATAACAATGTACAGGCCTTGGGACTCAGTAAGAAGAAAATGCAGAAAGACATAATGTGCATATGGAAGGGTTTAGAGTTAGGAAGAAAGTGTTGATAGAGCGGGGGAAAGCTTCATCTCTTACTAGAGTTGCCGTTGCTCTAGTGAAGAGGCTGTAATAAGACGTACAATGTCTGAGCAATAGTAAAATCTACCAGCAAAAGTCAACTTGTGAAAAGACATCATAGCATGGAGAAGGATCCCTTCCACAACATAACGAGTGCACCCGAAAGAAGTTCTCACATTCCACAAACCATTCCGTCGTTGAATTTATTTACAGCCACCGACGCGCCGGCAGATCCCACTCAACTTTTTCCTGAGGACGTTTCTTCCACTCTCGCCACCTATCCCACCCTCTCACCACCATCCTCCTCCACCCCCATACCGCTCATTCAACTGCTTGGCCATCTCCGCAAATTGGGCGGAGCTATCCGCCAGTTCCGTAGTCTTATCCGCGAGGCTCTCGAGTCGCTCCCCTCGATCCTGAAGCCCGTGTCGCAACTCCCCCATCGCCGCCATCACGCCTTGTGTCGCCCGCCGACTCGCCTGTCCCGCAGGATTAGCCTCTTTTCGGAGCCAGTTCATCAACCCACCTCGGCCCCCCGATTTTTCTCGACTTTGCCCGAATAGTTCTCGTTCTTCCGCCCGTTCCCTGGCTCCCGCCTCCACAAATTTGGCCTCCTTTCTGTCGTGCACACGCTCCCCCCCCACTGATACACGCAGCTTCAGCATCTCGTAGACGCCCCAATTGAAGCAACCGTCGCAGACACGAACCATCGTTTCGACTCCTCCCCCTTTCCCTCCCTCCCTCCCTCCTCCCCCTAAATAGGCACCCAGAGGAAGTCGCTTGCTCGAACAATCCCCGCATACAGGTAGCGCGCATAAACGACACCGGTGCTGCCGGCGAGCTAAGGTATTGAAACTCTCCTCGCACAACAGACACGCCTCCACCTCTTTCACCCCCCCATGTCCTTCCCTTTCTCTTTCCAAATATCCCTCGCCCGCAAGGCCCAAAGACCCTGCGTGGCACCGGTGCCAGGCTTTTTGAGCGATGCGTTGCATGGCCTCCGCAGAGAGATCTTTGGCCGACGGCGCTTTTTTCGCGCTCCACACCGCCTTGGCTGACTGCAGTCGCTGCTGTCGATCTTCCCGGCGCTGCTGCTCGCCCCTCGGGGCCTGGGAGGGCAGGAGGAAATCGGTCAGACTGCTCTTGCTGCTGCTCCGGGTATTCTTGTCGCTTCTGCTCAGGTCCACGCGGGCACCAAAGGAGACCAAAAGGGCCAACGCCCGTGTGCTTAAGACCGACGCAGCGGAAGGTGACGCGTCAGAAAGGTCTGGGGGAGAGGAATCACCACTGTCCGAAGCCGGCCCATCCCCTCTGTTCCCCTCTTCTCCTCCCCTCTGTTCCCCTCTTCTGGTCTCTGTCCCAGGCTGCGCCAAGGCCATGGTCCGCTCCAGCGTAAGCTCGGCGGCCGTTCTTCCCCCAAATTCCCTCCCTTTCCCTCCCACGCCCCTCGTCTTCCCCTCCCTTGCCCTCGACCCCATCGTCCCCCCGCCGCCTCCATCCGCTGTCCACCTCCGAGACCTTCGGTTTGGCTGAGCACCCATAGAGAGGAGGGCCCGCAGCGTTCCCTCCAGGGCTTGCGCCGCCTCTGCCACCTCCTCCTCCGTCCGGGCCTCCCACGCCCTCCCTCCCGAGGAGCACGCCCACTGCAATGGGGTCTTCGCTTCCCTCTCTCCCTCCTCCTCCTCCCCGGCCTCTCCCTCCTCCCCGTCTTCTCCCTCCTGATTGCCGCTGCCTACGTCCAGCGCTGCCTCTCTCCGCCGCCTCCGCGTGAAAGCGTCCACCTCTCCCCCTAGCTCCCCCAGCACCTGCACCACTCCCCCCCTCCATGCCGCACTCGCCACGTGCATCGCTGTGCGTCCCTCTAGATCCTTCATATCCAAATCTGCTTCGTGCACCTGAAGGGCCAGCAGGCACCGACGCAGGGCAAAGAAGGCCTCCGCATTTTCCTCCTCCCCTCCGCTTCCCGGACTCAGGCAAGCCAGCCTGGGGGAGGTGGTGGCGAGAAAGGCGGGGGTTCTTCCGTCGTGGTCGCGGGCATTGACGAGACAGTGCACGGGAAGGAAGGGCGAGGAAGACGGAGAGGAGGAGGGCGGGGAGGAGGAGGAGGAGGAGAGCAGGAGGGCGACGCCGGTGTCGTCCAAGGCCAAGGCTGCCAGATGGAGGGGCAGCCGACCGTCCGCGTCCGCCTGGGTGGGGTCAGCCCCGCGGGAGAGGAGGAGGGAGATCATTTCGTGGCGGCGGAAGAGGCAAGCGTAGTGCAGCGGCGTCCGACCGCCTTCGTCCGCCCGGTTCAGGATGGAGGGATGGGGGCCAGGGCGGGGACCAGAAGAGGGAGGCGGGAGGCGGGCTGCCTGGGACGGGTCGTTGCTCTTCTGGGACAGAGGCCGGTCAGGAAGGGCACCCCCTTCTCCCGGCAACCCCCCGCCCTTGCCCTCCCCGTTCCCTCCCTCCCCTCCTCTTCCGCCACCGTCTTTGTCCTCTTCCTCCCTTCGCCCCACAAGGGCACGCACCCGATCCATTTTCCCATACACCACCGCCGCATGCAAGGAGTCTAAAATTAGCTGATGCCGCATCCCCACGTCCGCCTGCCCTCCCTCCCCACCTCCGACCATCCCCATCCGCGCCAAGGCGACCATGCCAGCATAGATGGCGGCGAGCCAGCCCTCCCGTTCCGAGGGGGAAGGAGCTGCGAGGACGTACATCCGCAGCGGTGTGACCAGCTCGAAGCAGCCCCCGTCCCGTCTCCCGACCCCTACCTTCTCCCCGCCCTCCTTCCCCCCCTCCTCCCTGAGCTTGCAGGTGGCCAAGGCCCAGGATGCGTCAATCTCCATAGCTGGAGCCTTGAGGGGGCCGCCAGAGGGGGGGGGGAGGGAGGAAAAGCGAGGACGAAGGCATCGGAGAAAAGGTACGCGTCCCTTTCCTCCCACGACCCCCCCCAAAGCCGACCTTCCTGCCAGAGCCTCAAAGGCCCTCGAAAAAGCAATTTCCGGGATGACCTTGCGGGGGACGGGGGGGCAGAGGTTGGGTCGGCACGCAGGCCCGGGGGGCAGGCCGGCAGGCAAAGGGCCGCGCCCGGGGGTCGGGGCGAGGGAGTCGCACAAGGAGAAGCAGTCCGAGCCCCCGCCTGCTCGTCTGTTCCCTCGGACGGATCTGAGAGAAATGGTTGTGGAGGCGATGGGCGCGAGGGCGTCGGCCTTTTTCTTGCGACCGTTAGCCGTAACGGCCGCGGGCTCGTCTTGATGTACTGCACCATGGCGGCCCAGCTCTCGCTATCCAGCACCTGCTTGCTCAGATCCCAGTCCTCGTTGAGCTGGATGATGACATCTCCAGCGCGGATGCCGTTCCGATCCGCCTGGGTGTGGGGCTGCAGCCGGAGGACGCGCGCCCGCCCCGAGGGGGTGCGTGCGAGAGACAGGCCCAAGTCCCCTTGCTGGAAGAGGACCGAGACCACGCTGTCCGCTCCCTCCCTGGAGCCCTGCTCTTCCCCGTGCCTGGGGTTTGCAGAGGGGGAGGGAGGGTGGGGGAGGGCGACTCCGAGGGCTCCCGGGTCCGCGGGGGGAATGGACGGCAGGGAGGCGCCGGCTGGAAGGCGAGAGGCGATCCTCACAAACAAGGGGTACGAGGGGGGTGGCTCAGAGCCCACGTCCATCCCTTCCTTTTCCCCGCAACGAAGGCAGAGCTCATAGACAGGAGAACGCTCGGCCACGGGCCGGGAGGGGGGAGGGGGGGAGGAGGGCGAGGAGAGGGAGGCGGCGGGGGGCGGAGGAGCCGCAGGATCTATGCCGCGATGGCTGTGCGAGGGGGAGGAGGACGAGCCTAGCACGGAGGCAGGGCTTCTCAGCATGTCCTTGTATCCGGGTATGCGGGCCACCAATCTCCGGCTCTCGAGTCCCTCGCCCCCCACGGGGACAAGGACGAACGCGTCGCCCACGCGCAACGCGCCCCCAGCGTCTTCCCGCTCTCCCTCTTCCTCATTTACTCCCACATATTCCGGCAAGGATTCGGTCGAAGGTGGTGGTGCGATGACAAATGCTTGCCTTCTGTCCTTCCCTTTCTCCGTGTCGCCCCAGCACAACTGATCGGAGCGCCCGTCCAGCATCCAGGCGTTCGAGCCCCCTGCCCCACTCACAGTCACCACGTCTCCGACTTTCACTCTCTCTGGCGACGTGTTGAGATCCGGGTCGCGTCTGGTGAGGCTCGTTCCCACGCTGTGCAAGCACACAGCTGAGGCGTCTTCGAGCCATGCTCCCGAGGCGGCAGTGAGGCAGACGGGCTGAGGGGTGGGCCCAGCGGGAGGTGGACACAAGGCAAGCGTGGACGGCTCTGGGGACGTGGGTGAGGGGCTACCGGCTGCGGCAAGAAATGTCACGTGAAGCAAATCTCCCATTTTGACACATACGGGCCGTTGGTGGGCCGTTGACGGGGAAGGACCGGGCGGGGCCATTCCCAGTCTGCCTGTAGGGGAGAGGACCGTAGGAAAGTTTTGTGAAGCCTTTGTTAGAGTCCGAATAGACCAAATTGCGTACGAAAGCCTGTCGATCATCTTTGAAATAACACAGGCACGTGAATTTGCGAGTGGTTGTGGGCTTGAAACAATATGTATGGAAAGCATTGTCCATCTGTCTGTTGCATGCTCTTGTCTGAAGGGGAGAGAGGTAAGAATGAAACGCAATGCCATTTTCCTGGAACTTGGCGTGCCAGCAAAATTTAGACTGTAAATTCTTTTGTAAAATAAAGGTAATAAAGTCTGTTAGAGTTGCGAGTGAAGGGTCGATAATGTCTCCATACGAGTAGTTGCGTAGAACACTGAGGGAACGCGGAGTGAAGAACATGAACCTGATGCCTGACGTAAAGACAGGGATACATACACCAGGTAACTGCAATAAGATGGTCTCACATAGTAAGGATATTGTACGCCTCAAGTCGTTACATATGCATGGTGTGACCTAGCACTCAATTGATTTGTTTCTTATGAATAGTAGCAACAGATGTACTCGGTTCGTCTTCCATCACGCCTGTGGTCGAAGTACGCTTCCCTTCCGTAACAAATCAAAAAATGCAAGTTTCTACGACACTTGTGAGGCAATATTTAATGCGTTACAATTTTCAATTATACTCTTCAATGGTAGAACCATGAAGTGTGCGCGACACATCACAACACATTCCAGTGAAGCTGATATAAAAACGTTCGATGGGCCGTCATCAGTCGAACGCGCTTGCGTTAAGTTCAGTTGTCGCTTATACAGGAGCAAAAATTGTCACTAGCACGCATCAATGACGACAAAACATTTTTAAAACTAAAAAAAAATGAAAGTTGTGGGAATTTTTTGTCATGCAATGCCGAAATATATCCATCATCGCGTAAATCACGGAAAGAAAAACCGCTTTCGGATCGTGAGCCACACTCTCATTATGGACTTGGTGGTATGTAGAGACAAAGTGTACCTCGTACATCATATCCTTGCACTCGGGGCATTAAGCTAGGCAATGACGTTTTACGGACGCCAGCTTTTTTGCGCATTGAAAATTACATTTTCCATACCCCTGATTTCTTCCAACGAAGAGATCGACTTTTTAGCTACCCTCGCGGTAAAACCCCATTACCCGCACCCCTTCTTCTCTCCACGCAACACGATATGGGTGCTGGGAGCAGGAGCGGACATCATGAGCCGTCGCGTGTAGCGTCTTCGAAAATTTTCCTCAGGCGTGGGGTCGATGTCTTCGCTTTAAAGGAGAAAATCTTGATACAACATCAAAAGTGCACATCGGGTCCTCTGCCTTCCGTGTCAGGCATGCCGATTGTTTCCATAACTAACGTTATCTACGAGTTATAATATCTGAGCTCCTCACAAATGATGTTTCAATCGCGTCAATACACTATGATTATGAAGTAATCTGAACAAGAAAGCCGGCACAAAGTTTTGTATGTTGATCTCTTGATCTTTCTTTCTCTTTTGTGTGCATCATATATTTGGTTATGCGACACGATTTACACTCGTCTCATGCGTTTGTCGGCCGCGCAAAACTTTGTCTTATACATTAAAATTCCTCGAGTATTGAATAGGCGAAATTCGGGGCTGCTGCTCTCAAATGTCCTGTGCATGGCAGTAAAGCGGCATCTTACATTTAAAGGTTTTAAACATTCAAACGTGCCAAACTTTGACGGAGAGAATGATTTTTGCGCAGCTCCTCATCCAGCAAGACCTGTGTCAATTTAAGCTGTTTCTTAAGGACGTCGTTTTCCGTGGACAAGCGGACAGATGACGAGTTGAATCGAGAAGTGCTTGTGCTCGTAGAGGCTGTTCGGGTAGGGACCGTTGCAAGTGGCATACTCGAGCTGTTGCCGGTGCCGCTGCGGGATGTAACGCCAGTACCCTTGATAGAAATGAGCTCGGCAGCAAGCTCCATGCACCGACGATATTTGGCCTTGAGCTCCTCAACTTCCGTCTGCAGGGAGCGGCGCTGTGAAGCCTCCTCACGCAATAAAGTCTTGGTCACATCCAATTCTTCTTGCGTCTAGGCAGAAAATGAGAAGGTAGTGGACAAAAGGTTATACGGAGTCAAGATGGTCGAGCCAGAAAGCGTGCTCAGCTTTTATGTTTGGAGTGATTCTTCAGCAATATCGATATGCTGTATCACAGTCCTACATCCAGCCTAAGCACAAAGTTATAGGTTGTTGTTATGAAACTTACCTGGCAACGCCCGGCCAAAGCATCCCGTAAATCCTCTTGCAGAGTCTGGATCTGGCTGGTGTAGTGATGGCGGGCGTCATCGATTTGGCCTTGGAGCAGCTCAACTTTCTCAGACACCTTTTGTTGCCATGCTTTGCGCTCCCCGCTCAGGCGCTGGGCCCAAATGTCTTTCGTTTCCTTGAGTTCTTCAGCATGCAGCGTCTTCGCCTCCTCGATCTGTGATTGCAGCGATGCTACCTTATCAGAAAGCTTTTTTTGCCACGTTTTGCGTTCCTCTGTGAGTCGTTGCGTCCAAATATCTTTAGTCTCACGCAATTCCTCCTCGAGCAGGCCATTGCGGGTTCGCTCTCGTTTCCCCTCGGCTTCCAATGTACTTTGTCGGACACGCGCTTCCTCTTCTTTAGCCAGACGCTCAATCTTCGATTGATGCAGTCGACTTTCCAATTCAAATACGCGGTCCTCAAGTGCACTTGTTTTATCTTGGAAAGTGTTTCGTTCCTTATCCAAACGTGATTTCAAAGCCTGGTAGACGCGTTTGGCCTTCGCAAGATCCAATTCCGTCTTGGAAAACACGTCGAATTCATCGACTGAGCTCGTGTTTTCCGCGAGTTTGTCTTTCAAGTCATATTGATAGGCATGCGAATTTTTATGTTCCTCTCCTCGAAGGACCCCGGAACCCGTAGCGGCCATAATTAATTTAGATTTCGGGACAGTTGTCTGAGGAAGAAGGGTGGCAAGAACAACATAAATAGACATAAACGGAGTGAATTACGAGTTCAAAGCAGAGTAGTCAAAGGAAGTGTTTCATTTTGACTTTCTGGCACATAATTGTGTGGTTTTTGAAGGACGGGCGGGAGAAACAAGCGAGGGCCACCTCGAAGGATCCTTGAAAAGAGGGATGGGCCGTTGACGCATTTTTGCTTTTTCCGACCGTTTCCGCCAATTCCGAGGCCCTCGGATTAAAAAATGACGACACTTGGTGCAAGCCTGACAGTTGGTCACTTTGTTTTCGCAAGCGCTGTCCGATATTGCATACCCCTGTGTGTACCCCTCTTTTACGTTGCATAATCTGCGACTTTGGAGTTGTCGGCGGCTTACCTATCCTGGACAAGTTTCCCCCGACTTTGGCCTTGCATGTATTACCTCCTCTGGCCCAGGACCTACTAGGCCCGGAGAGCATACAAGTGTCGGCCTCTTGCTAAAGTACCCAGATTATATCTTCCACAATAAGAATGAATAATATTTTTCGAAGTGAAATGTTTAAGTGACTTGTATCGTGTGAGAACAGTCCATGTAAATGCGAGACACGGCGCAATAAAAATTTTGCACCATGCTTGATTTCCGTCAGTGTTCTGGCTGAACCCGTGTGGCTTGTACTCAGTTCTTTGTTCAAAATTGTTTTTTCCTCCTAAGCCATGTCTAATTTCCACATCAATTTTACATTCCTATAATATTTCCTAATGATTTTTCAATCATTCTCCGCGTTCGGGTGATGTCGCTGGTTATCAACTATGCACTCGACCTGGACTATGCACTGGGATGCACATGAAAACACAGTGAGCTGAGTTACGAAGTTAATTGTAACATGCCTAGAAGTCTTCAATTTGCTTAAAATGCGATATCCTACCGAGGTGGATTCAAGCCCTCAGAAATGTCTTTGCAACGACGGGCAATAAAAAGTTCAGAGTACGCACAGCCTTTCACGTAGAGGAGAAAGTACCAACATGATCAGCAGATTTGAAACCGGATGAATATTTCTCAACGAAATTACCTGCATAAATTGTCACTGGCAAGGATTCTACACGCAACCTGCTTACAATTCTTTTGCGAGTGCCAGGGTCATGCAACGCTGGCCTCCTCTCCAGACGTTCGCCTCCATTTTTATTGATTCTAGAAGCTTTTGTATCAAACTTACAAGAAAATTGTAAACCTCGATAAAAGATAAAATTTACGAGTAGGAAAAAAAAGAGTCGCAGACGCTCGCCAGAGCATTTTATTTTCATTTATTTTCTTTACTTTTTTGGGGGGTGATTTCCCCGTGGTGTGTAAACCTGGACGTGCAGAACAAGCAAGAGTGACATTCATGCCGTCGCATAGATGAAACGCGTTGTTTGGTAGTATACGTGTACAATGCTACGCCTTCTTCACATTTCTGTAACAACTGCCCTATTGCGAATCACTGTCGATGTGAAGATCCATCATGCCCGGGCCTTTTTGGCCCTTAAAGATTGCGTCAAATTGATATCGTCCGCTTTTATTGCTTAATGTAATGATCATCATTATCACAAGGCTCTGGGACTCTAGTCCGGTCGCACCGGCAACGCTTGGCTGGCGCAAAATGTGTGCTTTTGTCTGGTCGAAGCCTCTGCGGTCACCGTTGTCCCTCGGAAAATCTCATGCTTCAGTGACTTGAAGACCGTCAAGAACGTGGGTCGAAAAGTTGTAACGAAATGCCTTTGGATAGGCCATCTTGCATGGAACAGCGACAGAAGAAGACTTTTTTCCTAATTTGTAGCACCGAACTGCTTTGTTGTCCACAGCGCAGGTCGGGGCAAAGATACTAAAGAACAAGGACCAGCCTTTTCTCCCCCACCCCTTGACCATTGGATGAACGGTCTTGCGCACACAAAAATGAAGTGAGAACGATGATAAATAAAATTAATATGCCAATCAACGAACGTTGCTCACTTCATCATTTACTATGTCTAAGTGCACGTGAGAAATTAACCGTGCTGGGGCAGCATTGTCCGTATCGGGTACCCCCGAAAAATGCCTCATCAAACGGCCAATTAAACATAACATGGAACAGTGCCAGCCAAGAGTCCACCATGACAGCTGAAACAGAAGCAGTTGCTGCATTGGAGACCCCGCAATCCACTAAAGAAGAAGCCAATGTCACAGCTGTGTCTGCTCCAGAGACACCTACGACACAGGGCCCTGCGGATAATGCCAGAGAGGATGAGTCGGCCTCAGTCAATGTGAATGTGGAGAACGAAGCGGCTGGTGATGCTTCGAAACGAGAGGACGCGGCTGCATCTTGTCCTTCGGCAACAACCACTGGTGAAGCGGAGTCTGCCGAAACGGCTTTGGCGGACTCTGTTGTCACCGCAACTACCACGACACCAGGCACTCTGACCGATGCGTTAGCCAATGACATTAAGAGTCTCATGGAGTTCTACTTTGGCGCGGCCAACTGGCGTAGGGACAAATTTTTGCAGGGTGAGGCAGCGAAAGATCCCGAAGGCTATGTGCCCCTGACAGTCTTCCTCAAGTGCAATAAGCTGAAGAAGTTGACGAGCGACCCCGCTGTGGTTGTTCAGGCCTTGGAGCGAGAACCTGTGAGCAGCCTACTGAGTCTGCGTGGGGACAAGGCAGCAGTCAAGCGTACTGTGGTCCTTGCACTGGCAACGGAGGGCGAGGAGGGCAAGGACGACAGTGACCGGCGGACGCTCTTCGTGGATGGGATTCCAAAAATACCGGTGGATGGCGCGAAAGAAGTGACCGTCGACGACATCGTGGCCATATTCAAGGCGCTGGGACCTGTGGACTTCGTCCGCCTTTCTCGCGACAAGACGAGCAAGAAGCTGACCGGGGCAGCCTTTGTCGAGTTTCCCAACGTCGCCGATGCCCAGAGAGTCTTGGCGGTCGAGTGGAAGAGCCGGCCCATCCCCACCTTAGGGGGGAAGACGAATGTCATCTTGCGCGTACGCCAATATGAGCGGGATTATAAAAACAAAGTTGCCGCGGCCCAGGGCGGAGCAACCGTGGGGTCGAAGCGAAAGACTCCTGAGGGGGATGGCGGGGAGGAGAAGGGGGGGGTCTACGACTTTGAACTGCCGGAGAACTTCGAAAAGGAGCTGGCGACCTTGGTGCCCCGGCACGTCAAGTTCACTGGGATCAAGTCTGGTACTCAGTATTACGAGCTGCGGGAGTTCTTTAATAAGTACGGGGCGGTGAAATACGTCACCTACCAGCCGGACTCTGACGTGGCCCTTGTCAAGTTCTTGACCGCAGAAACTGCGGCGAAATTCCTTGGGGACACGCCCGAGGTGAGCGACGTAGTATTTAAGGAGGAGAAATTGGGGGTCGTGGCGCCGACAGAGGCGGAGGTGCGGGAACAGTTGACGGCCAAGAACGCGCGGAAGCGGAGTAATCTGGAAGCACGCGGTCAGGCCCGTCGGGAAGGAGGGAAGGGTCGGGGAGGTGGGGGGAAGCGTGGTCGAGGCGCGGGAGGTCGCGGTCGGAAGTGACATCAGGGGCCGTGCAGTTTGAAAAGGTGAAATCGTAAGATAGAAGGACCTTCTTGTAAAGCTGACCTTTTTTGTGGGAGGAGAAGAATTTAGTGAACGTGGGGGACTGAGAGACCCAAAGGGGAAAGGCAGGCTGAAAGCAATTTTTATCAGTGATTTCGAAGGGACAACGAGTGCCGAAGGGAGGCATTGGTTCGCGACACATCGACCGATATTTCTCCATGAAAGGCAATGGCTGCGATGTGAACAGGCACCAGTTTTTTGCAACCGGAGGCCTACGTAGACAGAAACCTTCGTTTCAAGGGGTGACACCTTTATTGCAACGTTCAACAATTTAACAAACCCAAAGCATTATGGACAAATGCTGTGCTACCTTGTTTGCTCACGGAGGGTACTCCCATAGCGTTATATTTCCTTCACCGATTTGGGAAGGGATACACGCAAATAACTTATCCCCTTATGTACGTTTCTGATAATTCGCTCTTTATAAATGTGTGGCATCGATTTGTGGAGAAAGCCTTGAAAGCATGCATTATCCGCCTGAATCCTTTTTTTAGACACTGCGCTGCAAATTGTGTTTCTTCTTGACTAGCTCCTCCAGGTCCAGATTTCAATGAGGGATCGGGAGAATGACTTTTGAAAACCTAGAATACCCCAGCTCTGTGTACGATAGAAATACTAAGGGGGGAATCCCCACCTTTGGAATTGATGAAGCCTCGAATAAGAGATAGAGACTGTCATGGCCTTGCCTTCGCCGCAGATAGACGAAGATCAACTTGGAACTTTCCGATCTCGCTAAAGCCAAACACGCGAGACATCCTGTCTTGAAATTGAAAGTCAGCGACCTCTGTCCATTTTTTCCATTTTCCCCCCTATCTTGATTGCTAACGCGTAAGACAATTGTCATACCTTTTTCCTGTCATCAGCACATCAATATGACCACCTCTCTTCCTACGCCCGCGGAGGAGAAAGACATCGTCGATGGCCTCATCACCTTCCTGAACGAAGCCTGGACCCCCTTTCACGCGGTACAAGCCGCTGCTTCCCGCTTGCGCGACGCCGGGTTTAAAGAGCTGCGGGAGGGTGATGCGTGGGGTTTGAAGGCAGGGGGTAAGTACTACTTTACACGTAACATGACGACGCTCATAGCCTTCGCCGTGGGAAACAAGTTCCAGATATGTCAGCATAGCGGTCAAGGAGGCAGTGGGTTCACGATTATCGGTGCACACACTGACTCCCCTTGCCCAAAACTGAAGCCTGTTTCGAAGCTGACGAAGAGTGGGTACCTGTCCTTGAGCGTGGTCGGTTACGGGGGGGGCCGTTTGGCATACATGGTTTGACCGTGACTTATCCCTGGCTGGGCGGGTCTTGGTCAGAGATCCCGAAGGGTCTACCTCTGCGAGACTCGTGCGGATTGAGAGGCCAATTGTGCGCATCCCGAACCTAGCCATTCATTTGCAATCAGACGAGGAGCGGCGGGGCTTCGCGCCGAACCTGCAGACTCACTTTCCTCCCGTGCTGGCCTCCGAAATCAAGGCTCAACTTGAAGCGACCACGCACGAGACGGGAGCGCAGAATGTGGAAGAGAAAAGCAAGCAAGCGACCAGCGCAGTGAAGGCGGAAGAAGAGCAATGGCCCCCCATGTCGCAGCAGCACCACCCCTTGCTCTTGAAAATGCTCGCTGAGGCCTTGGGGGAGGGGGTGGCTGCGGAGAGCATTCTCGACTTCGAGCTGCAGCTCTGCGACACGCAGCCCAGCGTCGTGGGTGGAGCCTTGCGTGAGTTCGTGCACAGCGGGCGGCTTGACAATTTGGCGTCGTCCTACCAGGCCTTGACGGCTTTGATCCACAGCACACAAGCGGCGGGTACGCTTAATTTCGAGACAAACGTCCGACTTGTCGCCCTGTTCGACCACGAGGAGGTAGGGAGCGTGTCTGCGCAAGGTGCTGCCTCTTCATTGCTGCCCGATATCCTGCGGCGCATCATGGCTACCTATCCTAGCGGCCTCGTCAGGAGCGCGTCGGAGGACGAGATGGCCCGCATTCTGCACCGGAGCTTCATTGTCTCGGCCGACATGGCGCACGCCCTCCATCCCAACTACGAGAGCAAGCATGACCCTGGACTTGCTCCTCGGATGCATGGAGGTCTGGTCCTGAAACACAATGTCAACCAGCGTTACGCCACAAATGCTGTGTCTGCGCATATTTTCCGGGAACTCGGTCGCCGCGTCGCCCGGGTGCCCTACCAAGAATTTGCGGTCAAGGCAGATTCGCGCTGCGGAAGCACGATCGGCCCGTTGGTCGCTGGACTTACGGGGGTACGAACCGTGGATGTGGGAAGTCCCCAATGGGCCATGCATAGTGTACGGGAGACGATGGCCACCAGCGACGTGCTCTACGGATACAAGCATTTCAGGGCCGTCTTCGAGCACTATCCGAGTGTTGCAAGGGATTCGTGGGATGCAATGTGTCACTAGTAAACTTCAAGATGAACTCGACAAAGTTTTCGTCGAAGCCCTATGTGGGAAGGAAGGCGCGAACAAAAGGACCTAAAGACAGGAAGTCTCTAAGAGGCGAAAATAAGACTCGTCTTTTCGTGTGTCCCCTCTCTGTTCTTTTGTCGTCGTCTTTGCTTGAAACCCGCGATAGATGCATACCCTTCTAGGTGAGACATCTCTTACAGGCAATCCTCTTGGATGCTCTTATTCTCGATTTGTGGACGTCTCACCAGAGAGGTATCCACCCCATTGAACCCATAATGTTCATTGTCACGACATGAATGTGCAGGTACATACAATCTTTTATGCAAAGCGTTCAATTGTTTGAGAAAAGGAAGCGCAGGTCGTCGACTGTCAACCGCGCCAAGGACGCCGCATCCCCTCCCACGGTGCTATCAAACACTAGCTGCTTTTTCTCCTGCAATTTCAAGATGCGCTCTTCAATAGTATTCTCAAGTATAAACCGAGTTGCGAAAATCGGCTTGTACTGTCCGATGCGGTGAGTGCGATCTATGGCCTGCATCTCGGCTGCTGGATTCCACCAAGGGTCTGGGTGATCACAAAAAGAAATCGGAAACGTTGATCTTTATTTTCCCCAGTACAGACGTGACTTCCATTACAGCTTTAAGTTTCCACACCCCACCCACTTACCCATGAGGTATATATGGTTGGCGTGCGTGAGGTTCAAGGCAACGCCGCCCGCCTTCAGACTGATAAGGAGCACCTTTACTTCCGGGTCCTCCTTGAAAGCTTGCAAAACCTTGTCCCGCGCTCCGACGCTCATGTGCCCCGAAAGCTTGTGGCACTGCCAGGTAAAGGGTAATATACGGAGGATTGCAGGGCATGAGCTCGTGCATGCGGACAAGATGCTGGCGGACATGGTAGAGCCCCTTCCACTGCGCTAAACCCTCACCTTCGTTCCTTCCACAGTCAGGCGCCACATTATCAAGTCAAGCATGTTCACAAACTGGGAGAAAACGATCGCTTTTGCGGAGGGATCTCGGGTACGCATCAAATAAAGCTCCTCCAGTAGGGCCTCGAGCTTGGTGCTGGTATGGAAGTTTTCAAGCTGGATGCGATGCAGGATGCTCTTACGGTCCAGACCTTGAAGCTGGAACGGGAGGAGGGAAGGGAGAGTTCAGCCGATCGCGCCCATTTCGCATAATGCCCGGAAAACCTCATCACCGATCAAAAGGATTCACCAACCTTCAGCTTGCCGGCCACACACACGGTGCCCGCTGCATTTGAGTGTTTACCATTCCCATTTTGGCGGCGTGTACGCGATTGAGCGCGCCCCTTTGACGCGTCCTCTTCCTCTTGTTGGCCCTCGCGCTTGGACAAATCGACAGTCAAAGGCCGAGAGCACTCAGGGCAACTGGTGGTCCCACCGAGCGAAGCCTCCAGGTACTCGGTCACACAAAGCCTATCACACATTAAGGGAGAGGGCCACGCATGTAAGAGATTGGGCGCGTCCCCACGGCCAGTTGTCCATCATGAGACATCAGAGTACAAGTACATGTCCCTCAGGACTCTCACTCCATACTATCAGGCTGACATCCTCCAGATCATCTATCCTCACCTGCAAAAGCCACAGCCGCATTCCGCCCGCACGAGATTCTCCACGGGTTCATGGCACAGCGCGCACTCCTCCTCCTCGTCGTCATCGAGCTCTTTCTCCTCGTCCATGGAGGTAGGTCCCGCAGTACCGCCCTCGGCGCCTGCGCACGTTCATCCGAAGAAAAAGTGTGAAAAAGTGAATGGGAGAGATGCGCAGCCGACAAGAGCGAGCTCCTCATGAGCACGAAGAAGGACTCAACCTGAACCCTAGACGTAAACCATGAGAGCAATCCCACTGACTCCATGTGACATGGGAGCTTACCAGTGTTTGTGCGCGCGTGAGAATGGATGACTAGATAGGGATGGTCCACAGCTTGTCGCAGCCTTTGCAAAATACAGCAATGATTTTGGGGGGTGTTTTGGTAAGTGACGGAGATTGGAGAGTGGTAGCGAGGTATGAATGAGAGAAGTCAGAGTATTAAACATGCAAAAGCAGATTTGCATGCAAGTAATAGCTGGCTAAGCTCTTTTCCTCCCCAGGCTTCCTTAACAAGCAGCGCTTGGAGTCACAAATTGAATTGACGGCCTTCGCCTGTGCATGTAACACACCTGATTAGAATATCGAAAATATGCGCGTAGTTGTTGAGCACTGTGCCGGTCTGCAGGTACGTGTTAAACTGAGCTTGCGATTGCGTGTAGAGCGCCTGATAAAAGTCTTCCTCGCGTTCGTCCATCGGATCGTGGCGCAGTTTAATAAGCCGAGGTGGTAGCATGATATCCTCCGACCTGCAAGAAAGCAAGAGTCTGTCAGTCTCAGCACCGGAATGGAAAAGAATGAAGAGCGGATAGCCAACGACAATCATTCTTCTTCACAGGCGTTTACCCACCGAGTCTCCTTGGTGCGTCGAAGCAGGATAGGGTCCAGAATTTCATTTTTCAGAGTCAGGAAGGCCTTTCGACCTTCTCCTATGTAACCCGCCCTGTTCAAGTATCGTACACGACCGCAAGTTTTGAAAAGATTCGAATTAGTATTAGGGTAAGGGCAACTTTATTGCTCGCCACAAAATTTCCGAAGACGATCAAAATGAGAGGGTTTGTGAGACATCTTTTTTCAATGACGAACCGTTGTATTGGATTGAGAATGTGGCGATTGAAGTGCGCAAAATGCCACATGGGGGTGTGTCCACAGCACTCGCAACAATCCCAGTTCGGCCCAAACCTATAGTTCAATGACTTGCACTCGCAGCCCTTCATCCTATGTCAGCGCGTTGAGTAAAATAAATCGTTAATAAGAGCACACATGTAAGAGACTGGAAGATCGGGGCCAAAAGCATACTCGTCGAAATGCATCGCATCCGCCATGACTCACCTGCAAAAGTAAAAGGCATGCGGGTCCATGCGCAGGAAGCGCACTAGAGAATAAAGCTCCCCAACACGGTTCTGAAGAGGGGTTCCAGTCAAGCACCATTTGTTGAGGGAGGTGAGCGCAAATACTGCCTTGGCTGTGCTCGTCGAGCGTGTCTTGATGTAATGCGCTTCGTCGAGAATGATACGGAACCAAGACAACTGGGGTTGGAAGAAAGGGTAAATAAACAAAATCATAGTACAAGTGTGATGATTGGAAGGTACTGAAGATACCTCGAAAACCTATCAAATGTCAAAGCATGGCAGCTCGTCACTGCTCAACGGGTGGTCCTCTCAAACATTCCACCCCTCTGACGGAAGCAGGTTTTGCGCCTTAAACATCTTCTAGACGCACAAAGCCTGTCTCTGCGTACCTCATGGATCACCGAGCGCGTTGCTTTACCCCGTGGTTTTACGTCTTCATCTTCTGAGCTGTCCGAGGAGGTCTCATCACTTTCCTCCTCGACTGAACTGTCGTCCTGGACTCTGCCACCTCGCTCTGAAGATGCGGGAGCACTCTTCCCACCGCGACGACCTAAATGATGTAGATCATTAGAAAATGGGGTTTTCACTTATGCTTCGTCGACTACTACGCACCAGGCTTACTGTGAACCACGCATTAATGATCCCGTCCTGGGGCTGAGCATCACTCCGATTTCTCCACCGCCCAATTGTCGCATCTACACACTTTTTACGACACACCCCAACCCCCAAACCAACAAGCTATACCCTTATCCTTACACCGGAGTCGTTTCCTGTTCCTCTTTCCCAAAACTCACCTCCACGCGCCCCCTGTCGGCCGCGACCACGTGTAGCTCCACCAGCTCCACGAGATGAGCCAGCACCCGCTTTCCCTCCCTTTCCCCGACCCTCAAGCTCCTCCATTTTACGTTTGTTCGCGGCCTTGATGCGCGCATATTTTTCATCCTCCTCACTGCTGCTGCTGCTTTCATTTTCGCTGTCCTCGGAAGGAGCCTCAAAGGCCTTCTTGTCATTTTCCCCAACAGTTT
The DNA here is from genome assembly GCF_000240725.1 of Microchloropsis gaditana. Classification (NCBI taxonomy): domain Eukaryota; class Eustigmatophyceae; order Eustigmatales; family Monodopsidaceae; genus Microchloropsis; species Microchloropsis gaditana. Next base: position 27,983 of record NW_005803670.1, read on the forward strand.
GGCCCGTCACTTTCCTCCTAGAGTGAGAAGCTTTCGAACTTTCTTGAGGAACTTTTTTGCCTCCAATGCTATGCTTACCACCCATAGCCTCAGCCATGAGCTTCTTGTTTTTGGCCTTGATCAAAGCGTATTTATCCTCCTTGATGTCTTTGCCGCTGCTACTCGCCGCTCCACTTCGAGTGTCTCTCCCTGTCCGTCCTTCCTGAGCTTTTGACTTGGTCGACTTTACCCTCTTACTTAAACGTCCGTCTTTGCTTGTACGGGCCACGGCACCAAGCTTCACGTCGTCAACAGTACTGTCCCCGCCATCCGATTCCGTCTCGTCATCGTCCTGGGCGTGTCGGGCCCGCAAACTCTTCTTGGAGAGCCGACCCACCTAGAGCGCGACAATTTTATAATCAAATTAGCATACGCACACAGAGTCCTGCACATCATCCAGATACGTGCTGCAAAATCATGTTCCTCGTCTTTTTCCAGTTACATCTCAAAACACGTGCTACCACTCAGCCTGACCTTGACGCTCCGACCCTTTCGTTGAGTGCGAGCCTGCGCGGCGGTCAGTACCGCCCCTTCTCCACAGAAATATCTCTTGTGCAGCCGCAGCTTATCGGGATAGAAGCGCTTCCCACAATCCTCACATTTCACCTATTGATATTGAAGCGTTGAGAAGGAAAAACATGATGTCTAAATTTATATTTTAACTTTCCCGCGTTCTCCTTGTTCCGATAGCAAAAGCAGACCCTACCTTTTCAGGAGACATCATTTTGCGATACTCCGCCTCCACTATACTGTATGTGGTCAAAACCACATCTGCCTGTTGCAGCAGCGCCTTGGCGTCCTCCCGGCTCGATCCGTGGTAGACAAGGACGGTCAAGCTCCCTTCCCGGGTGAAGCGGGCGATCTCCGTTTGCCACTGCAGCAAGGCAATCAACGGGCATACCACAAGGGTGCCAGCACGCATGCAAGGGTCGGGCGCCCGCCCATGGGATGCTTCTTGCCTCGTCCAGGCCTCGGAGTGAAGCTCTGAGGGTCGGTTCGCGAGCATGACGGCGATGGCCTGAATGGTCTTGCCCATACCCATCTCGTCCGCGAGGATCCCTCCGTGGTGCTCGACCTGCTCCTGCCGGTACATCCACCCCAGGCCTTCCTTCTGGTATGGAAGGATGGGGAGGACCAGCGTCTCGGGGGGCTCGCGTTGCGTCGTCCACTCTTTGCGCACCAGCTCGGAGGCATCGATGGGCTTAGAATCCTCGTCCTCCTCCTCCCGCGACTCGGCCACGCGCTTCTTGACCAAGGCCTGCTGCCCCTCAGTCAAGTATTCATACCCCTCGATGCTCTCCTCCGACTCCAGGTACTCGGCAAAGATGGTGCAGGGCAAATGCTGCCAACGGGTAACGATGCCAAAGCGGCCCGCGTTCATTTCAAGTCCGATACGGATCTGAGGATATATCCAGAAACATTAAGTTATTCAGGGAATGACGTAATTGTTAGACTTCACACGCACGCGATATTTGCCGACAGCAGACGATCAATCACACGACACGTCGTGCACACCCACCGTCGCGGCCCTGGACAGAACTCACCTCCTCTTTCGGGACCTTGGCATTGCACTTCTTGCACGTTGCCTGTTATATTGACACGTAAGGGTCGGGCGTGAGAAGAACATGGGGGACCAAACCCGCACGCACACATCACCACCGACCTTGCCGTTCGACTCTTCCACTTTGTACGCGATTCTCTGCCCCGGTGGGGGAAGACCTTTGGGCGTCCCGGTATCCCCACCGTTTCCTCCGCTGCGCCCACGCCCCTGGCCCCGGCCCCGGCCCCGACCCCGTCCATTTTCTTGCTTGGTGGAAGCTGTAGGTCCACTCGTGCTTCGCGGTCCGTCCTTGGGAGACTTGCCAATGCGCGAGTCGACCCCGCTATCGTCCGACTCCTCCGCAGACGAGGACGATTCTTCTGTGACGGTGACCGAGTCATCGTCTCGCTCCGGGACGAAATCACTGTCGTCTTCATCTGATATAGATTTACGCTTTTTGCTGGCTGAGACGGTGCCTGTATCGGCAAGTACAGGCAGTCGTATTAATAGTACACACACGTTAAAAACATGGCCTGCATCTAAACTAGAAGCGAGTCTGGGAATTCTCGATGGCACAGAGTATTTTGGGATTAAAATCATCCTCTCACATAGAGAAGCTGTACAACTGCCGTTGTGATTCCATGGTCTCCTGCTTTGAAGGGTGGGAACTTCTGCCTCTTTCTCGACACATAAAAGAAAAGCACACAGCTGATTCTCAAGGACACCAATGACTTGAAATGTGTACAATCGAGTCAGATACCTTTTCTTGCTGTACCCATTTCGGTCAAATCGCAACACGAAGGCGTGCAGCGAAGAAATAGTCCGTTCTACTGACCCTCGGACGTGCGCGAAGCTGGCCTTCTCCCACCGATGAACTGTCGAGAAACAATTAGGGGCGCAATGTGAGGCTTGAGAATTTATGTACGCTACCGAGCGCCAAAGGCAGGATTCCAATGTACATGGGAAGGGCTCGGCCGCAAGGCTTCATCCCCTCCTCTGATTCACTGATGTCTGTCTTGCCTTTTTCCAGCGAGGGGCGGACTCGGAGTATCCTTGAGTGGCGTCATTTTTCGGCGAGTGAGTCGAGTCGAAGCCCAAGGCCGAAGGGTCAAGGACCTTCCGTCTTCAGCCAGAAAACTGGGTCGAGTATAAGATGCCGCGGCCAAACGTAAGAAGAATCGAACAAATAAAAAAATGGAGGAAGTTTTGCCCCGTACGTGTCTGGGTTTGAGGGGAGCACGCTTTATGTGTGGTTTTGGTCGACTTGAATCGACGGTTTATCTATGGGCCACTCCATCATGGGCGACGTCCGAGCAGCGAGAAAGCACAGGGCAGGGCCCATGTACCCTCCTGACTCCAGGCTTACAAAATGGTACACGCATAACATGCAAAAGTACACGAATTTTCGGTACCGAGTAAATTACTCATCGCATATCTCAGCAATGTACACCACGCAGATAAAAAAATACTTCAAGGATCTTGCGTGCACATCTCATTAGCGGATATAAGACTGAACACGCTTTTGCACGCAAGCCATCCTACCTACCCTGTTTTAAGAAAGTTGCGATTTTTGTTTGACAATATCAGTAGAAATGATGCTAAGGCCTCATAAATAACCCTTGTATCTCCGTTCACAGCACAGACGAGGCCATTGAAAGCCTCAAAGCCATCCTGGTGCCCGCGCCCATGGAATCTCCTGTAACACATTCCCATCAGCACATGCGACACTACGGGATGGACACCATTGAAACTATGAATTATGATAGAGCTCATCAAGGAGAGCATTATTTTCATAAAACACACTTTGGAAGCAACCAAAATCACGTACAGAAGGGGGCCATGTCATCATCGGAAATGAGCCCCACCAGGACCGCGTTGCCCGCTGGAGGCATTTCCGGACAGGGCATGAAAACCATTCAGCAAACGCCAACTCATCATCAAGACTCATTTGAGGATGATATATCGAGTAAATTGAATCGGCGAGGATGGTCTACTGAAGAAGATGCATGCATTTTGAAGCTGGTCCGCGCGCACGGGACCAAGAATTGGACTGTTATTGCGCAAGGTCTGGCCGAGAAATTGGGTGGACCAGGCCGTTCTGGGAAGCAATGTCGCACGCGATGGCTCAACCACTTGAATCCTGATATCAAAAAGGCACCCTGGACAGCCCAGGAAGAAGCTATCGTGCAGGATGCGCAACAACGACTGGGAAATCGATGGGCTATCATCGCCAAACTGCTACCCGGAAGAACGGATAACAGCATCAAAAACTACTATTACTCAACTATGAGGAAAAATATGCGCAGACTTGCAAAATCTCATGGTAAAGATGCGCCGGTTGCGAAAGCGTGCGGACCAGCCGGTGCCACGGGCTTGGGGCCGCCTGCGGGGGTTAGAGAAAGCTCAACAAGAACCGGGAAGAAGGGAGCCTCGTCCAGCGTGGCAACCGCCGCTGGAGCCTACGATACTCCAGCAAGCTTACAAGTGCAAGACAAATGTGTGCACGAGAATGGCCAGTCCAAATCGACGAAACGAGTTCGAACAGGCGTGGGGGAGAAGGGGAAACGCGGCGCACAAAGCACTAAAAACAAGGCAGAAGTTGTGACAGATGACGCCGCCCAATTCTTCATAACGGCAGGATTTAGTCCATATGGACAAAACACGGGCTTTGGTTCAGGCTTGCCGGCAGGGGCACCGGCAGGGGCAGGCATGGGAGGCTATTACGCGGTCGAGTCCCCAGCGGGTCCTCCCTCTTCCTCCACGGTCGGCCAATCCCTGCACATGCATCGCCTCGCAGAAATGCTGAACGGGGATAATGCCACCGGGGACTTAGCGTTGGCGTCCCCCATGTCGAGTAATCGTGCGGGACTCTTGGGCCCTGTGGATGACAACTCTTTCTTCGCCGAGCAACTGCAGCGTCAAATGTCTAGCAACCATCAGCCGCAGCAGGAGAATCATCTCCAGCTCTATCTGCAGCAGCAGCTCGATGAACAGTGGCAGCAACATTTCCAACAGAAACTTGATCAGCAATTACAGCTACAAGAGGAGCAGGGGCAGCGTTACCAGCAGAGAAGGCAACAAGCAGAGCAAACAGAGGCGCAGTACCACCGAGACATTCCCCCCCCGTTCTCTGGCGGCGCGGACCAAGGCTTTCTCCCCTTCGTCCCCGTACCGGTGGGTTGTGGAGGTCGTGCCGACAAGGACATGCAAAACGCCCGGCAATCGCCCGACATGCCCCCCCCCTTCCAGACCACGCGCTCTCCCCGACCCCTACGGGGACAGTCGGGCGGCGACGAAGGCTTTGGCCCTGCCTCTCCGGGTGGGGGCGCCGGGAGTCACAGCGATCTGGCCAAGAAGATCAGCATGCTAATGGCCGCCGGCTCCGCCTCCTTGCTCGGCCCTGCCTCGCAGCTCTCTTCCTCGTCACAGCAGGCACACGAGGACAAAAGCAGGGCGCACCCGGCCCCGAGCCCCGTCACCACCATGATGAACATAGACTTCGCCTCTGCCCCCCCCCACCCTGGTCTTCATTCCTCCTGTGCCTCCCAATCCCATAAGAAAAAGCGGCGCTCGCTCTCCCCTTCGGGCTTTTCGACCGCCGGGCCCTCCCTGAGCTCCGGAGCTTCTCATTTAGGACTGCAGGTGGACGCGGGCGTGACGGCCACCGCATCCTCAGGCCGCTTCAACACGGACGACCTTTCCCCCTACTGCCACTACCGACCCTCTTCCTCCCTGGCCGCGAACTCGTCCTACCTGGAGAGCTTCCTCGAAGGCAGCCTCACGCCGCAATACCACCAGAGCACACGCGACCCCGTGCACAACCCCGCCCCTTTCCTGGCCCCCCTGCCCCCCCACCCCTCCCAGGACGACCCCAGCCAGGGTGAGTCTTGCCTCCAGCAGTTTTCATCCCTGTCTCGCTTTCCCCCCCACCGGCCTCCGAAAGGGGCCGAGTCAGGGGGTTTTATGGGCTGGGCCAAAGGCGAGGGCGCGGGCTCGGAGGCCCCGCGGAACCAGCACTAGGTCTAGCTCCAGACGGCCCTCGTCGAAGAGATGCCGATTGCCTCGCTCTATATATTTTGGCGGCTGTCCCGCCACTGGGGGGGACCTCTCTGTTGTCTCTATGGACGATGCTCCAGGCCCCTCCCTACTGCGTGCTCTCGTCATGTATCCCATGAATGTCTGTGTATGATCAATATCAATGCCTACGCCCAGCGACTCGGGCGACACCTGCACCTGAAGGTCTCTCGCCCTGCTCTTCATTGGCCCTCTTCGCCTTGACTCTCATATGAACAAGCCCCGACCCTCCATCTTGCCCCCGCGTGACTAATTTCCTGCCAGTGCCGTGCTCGCAAAGAGTGAAATGGAAGCAGGGCGGGGCTATCTGAGGGGCGCCCACGCAGGAAATGCGAGGGAAGAAAGGGAGAAAGGAAGCGGCAGGACTTTATCTACGTAAACTTGTTCGCGTGCTCATTGCGACCTCTCCAAAGCATTAAAAGCATCTACAAAAGAAGAATGTAGCTACATCGGAATCTTCCTTCGCTCATGGCGCCCCCTTTTCTCCCTTCTTTAAGCCCTGCCATGCTTTGTTGATGCCCTAATGTCTGCTGCTACCTCGAGCGTCCTTTCGCTCCCTTCACAGCGTTGCGGCGCTTCCTCTTGAAGTCTTGCGTCAGACTCAACCGCTCCCGTCGCAACGCCTCCCGCCGGCCCTCCTCTCCCCGCCCTCCCTCTTGCCTCCAATCCACGCTAACCCCCTCTGATTCCGTCGCCAGGACGCCATCGCTGCTTCCTCCGCCGACACTTGAAGGCACCACATCTCCCCCAATTTCACCTCCATCACTCCCTCCATCCCTCCCTTCATCCCTTCCTCCTTCACTCCCTCCATCCCTCCCTTCATCCGTTCCTCCTTCACTCCCTACCCCCAAAAAGAACGCCCGTGCCTCCGCCTGAATCTCTCGTATGGACGGCCAGAACAACCTTGTTGCCCCCACCCTTGAGCTCTCCCTCACGCGAAGACCCAGCCCTCCCTTGTGCCCCTCCTCCCCCCCTCCCTCCCTCGGCTCCAGCGTTTCCTCAGTCTCCTCCGCCGCCTCCCACGCCGGCATCTGCCTCCCTTTTCCCGCCACAGGCGCCTCCACATCGACAAGGACCGCGTCCTCCGAACCCGCCACGTCTTCCCTCGCGGCAACGCCGAAGCCAAAGGCAAAAGGCACGCTCTCCTGCGCGCCGATAGGAACCGGCTCCTCCTCCTCCCCCTCTCGAAACTGGCTGTAGATGTCCGTGAGCGCCTCCAGGTCCGCCTCCACGCGCGGTCCGTCTTGACTCGCCGGACCGGTAGGAGGGCGGGCGACAGCGATGCCCTCGGTCCGCCCCTCTCCCTCCCCCTCCTCCAATTCGCCCGCATTCTCGCTCGTCGGGTCGTAGCGCGGGAAGACGACCAGCCCCTCCGTCTCTTCCTCCTCCCTCGCCTTCCAACGCCGGGCCCGCCGGGCCTCCTTTCGTAGCACGGCCGCCTCTTCCGCCTCCAGATCCATCAACACCCCGCCCAGGACGCGACGGTTACGCTTCGCCTCCTCCCTCCACGCGGCCTCCGCTTCAAGCTCCTGATCGTCACCCTCCTCCCGCTCCTCCCGCTCTCCGCATGCCTCCATCACAGCCCCGGGTTTCGAGCAGGCGATTTCTCCCCCGCCCGGTGCCCTACCTCCGGCTCCCTCTTCCTCCTCCTCGCTTCCCATGTCGGCCGCCACCTCCAGAAAGGGCGGCCAGCAAGTCCCTTCCACCTCATTCCAGCCATTTCCCCTCCTCGTTCCTGTGCTTCTTCTTCTTCTTCTCCCTCCTCGTCCTCCTCCTCCTCCTCCTCCTCGTCCTCCTCCTCCTCCTCCTCGTCCTCCTCCTCGTCCTCCTCTCCCTCCTCCAGCACCTTACCGTGGCCCTTACCCTCCTCAGGCCCTCCCCGCGCCTCGTCACCCCCCCACTCAAAGCTCACCTCCTCCCCTTCCTCTTCCAACAGGGCCCCTAGACCCTCTTCCTCTTCTTCCTCCCAA
>NW_005803669.1:0-4380 GCF_000240725.1 Microchloropsis gaditana
CATCGAGGTCCTGCACGCCGAGGAAGCCTACCGGCTGCTGACCATGCAGGAGAACATCGAGGCAATCGAGGCCTCCGTGCACGCGCAGGCGGGGATGATGACGCACCCAGCCACCGCCACCACGAGCGATACGGCGCATTGAGGGGGAGGGGGGGCGGGGGACCTGGAGCCTGGGGCGGTGTACAGAAAAGGAACCGATGGGGGGGGAGTCTCTGGGAGGAAGGAATGAGCGGACGCGGGCATCTGCCTGCCCCGCCTGGTCTGCTTGGCCCAATAGTTCACGAAACAGTTTTTGGTTCTTCTCGTTTTTGCTGCATTCCTCCCCCCTCCCTCTTTCTGGGTATCCCCTCTCCCCGTCGATGTACACGCATTTCCCTGCGCCCGCCATTTTTCTCTGCGCGGCGTCCGCCACGACCTCCATCCCGTCATAAAGAGCGCCCTGGCCCGCCCTTGGCGCCCGGAGCCCCCGCCCTCGCCCTCTGGCTCCCCGCCCGCGCCTGCTCCTCCCGTTCCCTCTCTTTCTCCTCGACAATCAGCCGACGCATGTCCGTGCGTTGCTTTTGTTGGTCGTAGTGTACGTAGCCGATGGCTGTGACGGCCAGGGTGGAGACCAATCCCAACACCAGCCAGGGCCCTCGGCCGGCCCTTCCGGGAGCCATGACCCCTCCCTTTCCGACCCCGGGTCTCACGCACGCATGCACGCCTGTCCGTTGGTTGCAAAGGCGGGCAAAGGGTTGGACAATTTGCATGTGAGAAAGCGCGGGTGGGTGTGGGCGTGCACGAGGGCCATGAAAGAGAGGAGCATGGCGCTATGACCAACGCCGACGCGCCCGGCCCTTCCCTTGAACGGGAAGGAAACAAAGACAACAACCCGGTAAAAGAAATCAGCCAACCTTGCAGCTCACGGTTAAATGGCGGTACCTTTATGTGCTTATCGACCGATGACACGCTGAGAAAGCGTCCTTGGTCAGGTCAGAGGTCTCAGGTCGAGCGCGGAAAACAACGGGCGCACGTGTATTACCTCTCTCCTGCACGCCGACGTGCAAAATAAACAATTTTCAAAAATACTTTTGCCCGGATTTTGTGTCTTCCCACCCCTCCAGATTACTAGTCAGATCGTCATAGATTCTTTACAACATAAGCGCCAAATATTACATTTCAGACATGGCTGTCGGCTTTACACTCGCACCGGTCAAGCAAATAACCTCCCGCCCCAGTAGGAGATTATTAAATACACCCAAAAACATCTTTTCCCCCCAACTAAACCCAAAAATTTCATTATAAAAAGTTAAATTAGTAATTTAAAGTCACCTGACCTATTTTTAATGTGCACAGCATGCTTAGTATCGGTGCATTGGCGCAGGTTGAGCTGCATTTCCCTCGCCATCAGCTGCAATGTTGACCAAGCGACCGAGCAAGGCAGGCGTTCTCTTTCTGAAAGGCGTAAGAGAATAAAATTGGCAAAAACAAAAATACCAGAGTATCCATGGGTGTTTCGTCATAAGCGTCGTCTCTCCCGTGTCCCGGCACCCAGTGCTCTCAGCCCAAAGAGCACTTTTTATCCTGCGGGTCCCTTGAGGGAAGAATCAAAAACTACCCGCCAGCCTCCGAGCCAAGGCGTTCTTCCTGGACCCGTGCCACTCCCCTTGATTTCACTCTGATGTTCTCATACCCCTACGGTGTCATTTTCGTGAGCTGATGCTCTCAAACCGTGACAGAGTTCTCGTGATCGGGAGGCTTCTTCCAGAGGAGTGGCACACTTTTTTTCATCCCGTCCATTTCTATGTATCCAGGGAGTAGAGTGCATGGCGCTATCAAGAAATCAAGTCCTGCAGAGCCCTCCACCTCGACTGATGTGATCGTTGAGCCCATGTCTTTGATATGACGGCCTTTTCTGGAAGGCATTACATTGCCAGGCCGGGGAGGAAGCTCGATGGCGTCAATTCATCAGGACGAGGGAGTCATTGCAATTGAGGAGCCTTGAACCTTGCCCTGCGACCAAGGCATGCGCGAAAGGCTTCGCGTCGTATCCTCATCCTGCCAAGATGTGTCCCGCCCCGCAGCAACAGCCCGTGGACAGCCCGAACGGATCGAACAGGCGGCCGTCACGAGTCCTCAGGATCGGAAAGCTCCTGGGCCCATCGCATCAAGTCCTCCTCCTCATCTCTGGAGGAAGATTTGCGCCTGCTTGGTTTGCACTCCTCCTCCACGTCCCCCACTTGGGTCTCTGACCGTTCCGGGCCTGACTCGGTCGAAGGCATACATGCTAGCGTGATCGGGTCATCCCTTCCGCTCCCCCCTTTATCAAGATAGGCATCGCTGGGTTGCAAGTAAGAAGCTTTCATCATTTGTACACGATCGAGTCGGGATTTTCGCATGGAAGGCGTCCCAGAGGATGAGCTCCCTTTGGGCTTCCTCGTTTCGACGATCGACACTTTCCGCTTCGCCTCAAGTGCACAACCACTTGATCCAGTTGCGCCATGCCTCTCCACACTCCGACATTTGTCAGTTTGCCTAGCCATTTGTGGACTTCTCGACTGAGGAGACGGTTTCACTCCGTATGGCTTGCGCACAGAGGATGGAGAACAATGCCGGTGAGGAGGTTTACAAATGTCGTGGGCATAGCGCCCTTCCAGGCGGGGAAATCGGTGCCGACGAAGCATTATATAATCTTGCCATGGTCCGATATACATAAGATCAGCTATTATTGAGTTCTTTGATACAAGCAGCAGCCTGTAGGAGGAAATAGCGTCGTTTTGTTTTTAAACCTCCAAAAGATCTCACGCGAAATTGGGCGGCATTACTTTCTTCGTAGTCGCACCGCCCGCTCCAAGACATGTGCATGAATCATCCGATAAAGTTAAACTTACACAGACGGAAGATACGACATAGACTGAGAAGGCTCGATTACTTTCTATTCTCATCGAGGCACTTTTAACGGCTTGGAATGGTCGACAGCCGTTAACCTGGCCGTTGGTGACCGTTAATGAAGCCATGGAAAAGGACAACCCTTCCGACCGGATAACTTGGTTTCATCTGCACGGAAGGCATTTCATTGATTGAAACATCGTCTGAGCAATAGAAGATAATTTAAAAGAGACGGGGCACGCGTACTATGCTCAAACGAAGAATGAAGAGAGATCCCCTCCCAAAATGGATGGAGATCGAACGCCGTAACCCGACGTATGCGCAAAGAAATCCACCATACTCTCGCTGGACATATAAACACATTCGTGGTATGTTTTATCAAAGCCTTGAGATTCATAGTCACCGTGTTGGCTCACGATTTTGCGATGTATACTCCTCGCTCTGGCTCTCACGTCCAGGCTTCTCAAGTCTCTCCTAAGCTCTAGAAACTTTGTGGAATTAGTCATGCTTCCGGCGAACCGGAAGCATCTTTGAAAAACGAAAGTAGAAAGACTTGTAGCACTGGATCAGCGGGCCATAGATTGAAAGAATTGGAAGAGAAGAACGAATGCCGCCGGAGGAAATAGTGAGTGATATACCCTTCTTTAATTTGTTACAGCTTTGGTTGCTTTCGTTTCGTGTCCTTTATCCACATATATCATCGTCTCGACCGTGGAGTTGCCCTTCTCGAACGCCCCTCCCTAGCCGAGGGATCCTTGGCCTCGGCAACGAAGAAGCAGGTGTTCAGAAAGTCCTCAAGCATGGGGTTATACCCCGACCTCGTGCAGGTTCCCTGACCGCCCTCCTCCCCATACCTCTCCAAAAATCGCGCCGACTTAAGCACTCTCACCGAGGCCTGCCCCCCACCCTTCCGGTCGGCCCGGCTCGCGAAGAAACGGTAGACTTCTTGGAGCAACGCAAAGTCCACGGGAAAAAAAATGTCGGCGCTGCCCTTGTGCGAGAGGTAGGAGGGATGATCGCGATGCTGCCCCGTAGCCGGATCCCGACTCGTCACTAATGGAGGGTTGAGGGCCCGCAGGTCGGGGGCTTCCTCCTCTTCTCCCCCGGGGGCCTCCAAGGCCGGGGGGGGGAGGGAGTCGAAGTCCGCGAAAAGGAAGTGGTGCCGGCGCGGGAAGGCCGTGCAGAGTCCCTCCACGAAGTCAACCATCCCCGTGGGCACGAAGGCCGCGCATGGACGGGCTCGGTCACCACCCAGGGTGCGCGCGAGACTCGCCGGCAGGAGTCGCGTCAGGCTCCTTTGCCACCTTCCCAGAGTCCGGTCCACGCCCTGCTCGCGAGGGTCAATGCGACGGGCCAAGGCCGGTTGGAGCTGCAGCAAGAGAGCGATGCGCTCGTCGGCTAGGGCTCGGTGGTGCTCTCGGTAATTTTCGGTATTTTCGTTCCCCCGCACCACGCACTCGCGGAGGCGCCACTCTCCCCCCTCCTCCGTCCACAAGACCTACAAAGCCTTCG
>NW_005803669.1:4390-6839 GCF_000240725.1 Microchloropsis gaditana
CGCGTCCTTGGCCGTGCCCACCACCAAGAAGCCTTGGCCGGCGAGTTGTTTGCAAAATTCCAAGCCGCAGCCCCGATCAGCCCCCGTCACGAGGGCAATTCGAGTGTCTGGCTGCATGGTTACCGTGGAAGTCGACATGGCGCTTGGGGTTTCGACAAAGTGCGGGGTGCGAAAAGCCTTGAAGCGGATGAATGCTGTCCAAAATACCAAAAAAGGAATCATGAAGCGGCCAAGGAGAGCAGAATTCCCAACAATCCTTTCCAAGGTAACCACGAGACTTCAACATGGGGCGTGATGCAGGGGGGGCACGCCGCGCCATTTCATCGTTAATGGAAAGACCACAAACCTCACAACTTCCCAACACAAGTCTCGATATTGCCAGTCTCCGGTTCAGTCACTTGCGCAGGCTCCCCACTCAAAAATAATTCGAAAAGAACAAAACCCACCACGCTCCTCGCCCAAGAACATGCGGGGTGGGGAAGGTTCTAGGAACGGGGAAGTAAAAAGAGCACGATCCTGAAAGTCAGGCGCAGCCGGGGTTCGTGTGGACAAAGCGTGCCCCATGGCCTTGGCTTCGTACGGAGCCCCTGGCTTCCCTCGCGCGGCCCCGTGGGGCATGGGAGAGGCTTAAAACCAGGACGGCAAAGAGCTTGAATGGAAGGAGGATGTGTGACGTACCCCCTTCGGCGACAGCTCCCCAGTCAGGGCCCCAGCCCGCCGAGAAAAAGCACGCCACGGCCCGGGCCGCAAGCCCAGGAGCACTTCTGAGACTCACTTCTGCGCCTTCCTCCTCCCCGACATAGTTCTAACAGGGTTGGAGGGCCTGGAGGAAAGCGAGTGTTTTTGTGCTGGTTTTCGCTGTCTTGACCTTCCCGCCCCTTGGTCCCGCGCGCCGTCGCACCATTAGTTTGGGGGACAGAGCGTTGCCTTTTGGAGACTTGACCAGGTGTTTCTCACCATGCACCGCACCGCATTCACGGTGCTTTTCACGTCCTCCCTGTTTTCCCACTCCGTCGGTGCCTTCCCCCTCCTTCTCCTCCGCCGCCTCGCCCCGCCCGCCTTCCAGGCCTCGGAACCTTCCCCAGCCCCCATGCGCCTGGCCGCCTCCCCGGAGAACGCCGCCAGACCCCTGCCGGCGGAAGCCGCCGTTTTTGCCCAGAACATCATGGCTACCTACGGGCGGTACCCCATCACGATGGTGAAGGGCCAGGGCGTGAAGTTGTGGGACTCTACGGGGAAGGAATACTTGGACTTTGTGGCGGGCATTTCCACCTGTTGCTTGGGCCACGCAAACCCGGGTCTGACCGCGGCGGTGACGGAGCAACTGGGGAAACTGCACCACGTCTCCAATTTGTACTACACCGCCGAGCAGGGTCGCCTGGGGGCCTGGCTGGTGGAGCATTCCGTGGCGGACAAGGTGTTTTTCTGCAATTCCGGGGCCGAAGCCAACGAAGCCGCCATCAAACTGGCGCGGAAGCACGCGCACGAGAAGCTGGGCTTGGGCGAGCCCGTCATCATCACGGCCAAGGCCTCCTTCCACGGGCGGACGTTGGCCGCCATCACCGCCACGGGACAGCCGAAATACCACCGGGGCTTCGAGCCCCTGGTCCCGGGATTTGTCTACGTCGACTACAACGACGCCGGGGCCTTGGAGCGGACGGTGCGTCGGATCAATTTCTGGGGCCGCCTCCGCGGGTGGCTCCCGGGGAAGAAACGGCGCGGGGTGGCGGCGATCCTGATGGAGGCCTTGCAAGGGGAGGGCGGGATCCGACCGGGGAGCCGGAGCTTCTTCGCCAAGGCTCGAGCGCTCTGCGACGAGACTGGGGCCCTGCTGATGGTGGACGAGGTCCAAACGGGCGTGGGCCGGACGGGGCGGCTCTGGGGCTACGAGCAGCTGGGGGTAGAGCCCGACGTGTTCACGTCCGCCAAGGCTCTGGGGGGGGGCGTGCCGATCGGGGCCATGCTCTGCAAAGAGCGGGCCAATGTGTTCCAGCCTGGGGACCACGCCTCCACGTTCGGGGGAAACCCGCTGGCCTGCGCGGCGGGGCTGGCGGTGACGGCCGCCTTGGAACGAGAGCATTTGGTCGAGAACGCCGCGGCTCGCGGGGAGAGTCTGCGGGCGGGGTTAAGGAAACTTCAAGCCCAGTACCCGGGCGTGATCGAGGACGTGCGGGGGTGGGGTCTGATCAACGGGGTGGAGCTGAGCGAGGCGAGCGGCTTGCTCGCGGCCCCGGTGGTGCAGGCCTCCATCGACGAGGGCCTGCTCCTGGTGGCGGCGGGGGCTCGCGTCGTCCGCTTTGTCCCGCCCTTGGTCGTGAGCGAGGGGGAAGTGGAGGAGGCGGTCGCCAGGTTCGGGAAAGCCTTGGCCAAGGCGATGGCGGCGCGGTGAGTGAGGGAGGGAGGGAGGGAGGGAGGGTAGGGAGCGAGGAAGGGAGGGTGGGGGGAAGTT
>NW_005803669.1:6849-7270 GCF_000240725.1 Microchloropsis gaditana
AGGGTTTGTCGCCCATCGCCTCCTCCATCGACCCCATCTTGCTCGTCACGCCCACCACCTTCTTCTCCTGCGACTCCTGCACCAAGGGCAGCATGTGCTTCACCACACTCGCCGTCCCGCACACGTTTACGTCCAGCAGCTCCGCCAGCTCCCGACGCTCGAGCTTCGAGGGGGGGACATGGGGGTGGTCGTGTTCCGCCACCCCTGCGTTCAGAATCAACAAGCTGGGGCGGAGAAGAGGAAGAAGGAGGAATGCGAATACATGAGGCCAGGAAGTATTCGCGGGGCGGAGAGCATGCACGCAGGAGAAAAGAAAGAGCATTCATAAAGTCACACGTTCAAAACGATTCAGGCGTGGACCTGGCAAAGAAAAGGACTTCGAAGCCTTCCTCCCTCCCTCCCTCCCTCCCTCCCTCCCTCC
>NW_005803669.1:10736-11689 GCF_000240725.1 Microchloropsis gaditana
GCCGGCACGTCCACTCCGTCAACTATCGGTACGCGGGAGGGGAGTGAGGTGGGAAATGGGGGGGGTATTTTTCTTGTCGTTTGTTTTCTTGGGCAATTTTCATTTTTATTTGTAAATTTTTAAAAGTGTATGTTTGATTTCTTTCAATTATTGGACACATTCATTATTTGGATTTTTACCATATTTTTTGATCTTTAATACACATTTTTTACAATTTATTTGTTTTTGTTTTTTATATTTCTTCCCATTATTTTTATACAATCATAATATATATTGTTCCCCCCATCCGTAATGCATTTATTAATTTATATTGTGTTCAATTTTTATACTCTTTACCCATTATTATTATTATTATAATTATCACTTTACACATTTTTTATTCTCTTCTTTTATTTACTTTTCTTTTAATGTACCTCATTTTTTCATCATTTATTTTCTTTCCTTTTGTGGATTTTGTTTTGGTCATGCTGCCGCGGAGATGACCCTTCGCTTTCAATGTAAGAGGATCGTGCTCGCTCATTTATGATTATTTCTTATTTTTCATGTCTTTGTGACCTAGTTT
Organism: Microchloropsis gaditana; assembly: GCF_000240725.1. NCBI lineage: Eukaryota > Eustigmatophyceae > Eustigmatales > Monodopsidaceae > Microchloropsis > Microchloropsis gaditana. Next base: position 11,299 of record NW_005803669.1, read on the forward strand.
ATTTTTTAAAGAAATTTCCTTCTATGTTTGATGTTTTATTATCTTTATCTACATGTTTGATATTTATAATTTTACTCGTATGTTCTCTTTTTCCCGGCATTCCTTTTCCTCCTCCCAGGGACGATCACAACACCCTTCTCAATTCTTTCTCGCTGCTCTTGTCGTCCTCGGATCGGAATTGTTTAATTTTTAATTTCAATTTTCAGTCTTTCCTTCGTGTGATTCATTTAGTCAGTGCGTCTTCTCGGCTTGTTTTTTCTCCCCCGCTGACCCTCCCCCCCCTTTTTATTTTTTAAAAATTATTTTTGGGGGTTGAATTCTCCCTCCAAGTACCGAGGCTCCCTCCACGCCCCACCCCGGCCCTCCTCACACCCATCCCTCCCTCCCTTCC
>NW_005803669.1:11699-12590 GCF_000240725.1 Microchloropsis gaditana
TGGGTGAGAGCACGGAAAAGGAGCGCGATGGCGCCATGATTTATTGAAGGGCCAAAAAATGAAACCCGTCCAAAGGAAGATGAGAGACTTCTCCCTCCGCTTTTTGTTTTTCGAATAAATGTACGGACATGGAATTGAGAAGCGCCCTTCCATGGCGAGTTCTTTTTTCTCCCATTTCTTTTCCCAGTTATGATGTTGATATCATTGATGATGTTGATTTCATAGATGATGTTGATTTCATAGATGATGTTGATTTCATGGATGATGTTGATTTCATGGATGATGTTGATTTCATTGATGATGTTGATTTCATTGATGATGTTGATTTCATTGATGATGTTGATTTCATTGAAGATGTTGATTTCCTTGATGATGTTGATTTCCTTGATGATGTTGATTTCATGGATGATGTTGATTTTATTTGTGATGTTGATTTTATTTGTGATGTTGACAGGAAGAATCCAGGCGTGGCTCGCTCTGCGCGCGCCCATCGACTCGTCTCCTCTTTCTTTCCCATGACCCGTCCAAAACCTCCTCAACGGCCGACCTTCCCTCCCCATCACCCTTTCCCTCCTCTTGCTCTCCTACTCTTCTTCACGTGCGAGTCTCTTATCCTCCATTTCTCTCCCACAGCCCTTCCTTCCCTACCTTTCTCCCCCCTTCTTCCTCGCCGTGTCTCTCTGTCTTTCTCTCTTGGTACATTGACTTCCCCTCGGTACGCTCGCTCTTCCCTCTCTACTTACTGGCGACCACTCGTTTCATGTACTTGCCTCCTCTCTCTATTTACTTCCTTTCCTTTCCCTCTTCCTCTCCCTCTCTCTCTCCCTCCCCCTGTTTCCCTCTTAGATAAAATGCTATATATGTACATGCCAAAGCCGCTCGGTGATAAAA
>NW_005803669.1:12600-12802 GCF_000240725.1 Microchloropsis gaditana
AGAGGGAGGGAGAGACAGGAAGGAGGAAGTGAACCAAGTATTTAGGTATTTAGATATTTCCCCAATTTTGTAGAAATTCGAGAGCGCCAAGAGCCCCCCAGGGGCTACGAGGGATCGAAAAAATTTGAAAAACCGTTACGATTTTGAAACGCGCCGTTTGAAGCCTGGGGAAGGGAGTGTCCGAAGGGGACCAGGGGGGGGG
>NW_005803669.1:16092-17278 GCF_000240725.1 Microchloropsis gaditana
ACCCGAAAAGAGGGAGGGGAAAGGAAAGGGGAAAAGAGGAAAGCAGACGTGGGAAAGAAAGCAATCGTGCGTATTTACATGGGAATGGCATGGGAAAAAATCATCGTGGGGTGTCAAATTTCTTTTTTGCGGTAGGGAGGCTCTCCCCCCGCCTTGAAGGCCCTTTGTCACCCCGCTTGGCACTGACACGTCGCCTCCACCACCCCTCTCGTTCCCACCGCCACCACATTTTCTTTCGACATTAGGCTTGTTACTTTCTTTCGACGTGGTCGGTGCTCGGGAGGAAAGTTTTGGGATGTATATATATATATATTATATATCAGACCCTCTGCGGTGCCCTCCCACCTACTCCTTCTTTCATGACGAGAATTTATAAGAACACCATGCCCGATGGGGACCGACCAGGACATAAAACACACTCACGGTGCTGGATGGTAACGCGGAAGTCGTTTTGCGCACGGGAGGGGGTGGGGGGGGGAGGAAATCGTAACGCTCCTGGGTATTGATTCGATAGCGGTGATAAAATGCTATATATGTACATGCCAAAGCCGCTCGGTGATAAAATGCTATATATGTACATGCCAAAGCCGCCAGACGGCCATGCATGGCTTCGTCAAAGATTTCAATGGACCGTGACGCGCATGTTATGCACGAGTCCCACCCATGTTCACACGGCACGCGGCACGGAAGGGATATACATGTATATACATGTGCCGGCCGACGGGGAGGTGCACGGGCTTCGAAGCAACGAGCCTTCCCATCTGCCACGCGTATCAAAACACACCCCACAACCTCCAACATCACCCTCCTCTAATGCCCACACATCGACAATTCAATCGTGTTCGCCCCTTTGAAGGCTCTGTGCATGCCTTCCAATATAAATGAATCGAGCTCGTTCCCCCCCCTTCCTTTCTTCAAACCTCTCCCCCTCTCGGAGGGAGGGATCTGCTTGCACTTAAATGACCCTTCCCGGTGCACACACGACTTCCCTCCCTTCCCTCGCCCACACGCTACTGCGACACGTTGCCATACTTTCACACACCTGCGCGTCACCCCAGAGGACGGCGTGAGCCTGAACGCACGGTGTCTGTCGCACCGCCACGTCTCAACCCCCGCAAGGACCGAGTCGAAGCCCGCTGGCGTCATTCCCCCCCTCCCGTTGATTTAATCACCACCTCATCCATAT
>NW_005803669.1:20435-20784 GCF_000240725.1 Microchloropsis gaditana
CCAGGACGCGACGCGGGGTGGTACAAAGCGTGCGTGAAGGCGAAGAAAGTGGTGGCACCTGCTGTGTAGGCAGCGGACGGAAAGCTGCGAGGGAGGAAGGTTGGGGTTGGGAGGGAATGAAAGCCCGCACGGACCAAGGCCACAGGGTGCGTGCTCACTGTACGCTGTCGTGTGTGCACGCTTGACGAGGTATTTTATCCTTTTGGGGGAGTCTGGTGCACAGTGGTGGGGGGAAATACGAAAGCGGACGGGGCTAGTGCGGCTCGATGCGACATGTGGGGTATGTGTAGACGCCCCCCCCGACACCCCCCCCCCCGTCCTGACACAAGCCTGACGAGATGATCGCACG
>NW_005803669.1:20873-22382 GCF_000240725.1 Microchloropsis gaditana
CGAGATGATCGCACGCGTGGATGCCCGACTGGAGGCATCCGCGGACCGTGAGTGTCATGTCATCGGCAGAATGATAATGTCGAGTGTCATGCCATCGTCGTAATGATAATGTCAACTCGGGGAGCGAGCTAGTAGCTGCTACCGCCCGACTCAGGACCAATCACACGAGCCGACAAATAGCTTGCCCAAAACTGCGCGACCTTTTCCACGGCCATCACCCATGGCGTGCATCAGGCACGCGTGGTGTCAGGGCGCGCTAAGCGCCCATTAATTGTACACACGAGCTTTCTTTACCCCCCCTGGGAGCCACCAGGGGGGCTTGCGCCTGTCCGGCATCGCCCACCGCGAATGGCATCTGAAAGCCAAAAGCCAAACACATAAAAGTAGTCGTCGCGGGCAGGGCATGCAGACGGAGGAAATGAGGGGGCTATATGAGCATCCCGTGGTGTTCACGGGCCAACGTGTGGCTCTTGTGCTTGAAAACAGGGTCTGGTGCAAGGGTTGAGGTATCAGAGGCATATATACACGTAGTCATTCATTGCGAGGGGAAAAAAAGCGTGACACCGCCCCCCAAAAAAGGACCCGCGGGACGCGACTTTTTCCCAGGACGCGTCTTGCGGGTGGAATGGGTGTGTGAACGTGGATGCGTAACGCTGGGAAGGGAAGACAGTAAAGTGACTGGTGACAGGAGGGACCGGGGCATCACAGCTGACAGGGCAACGTAAGCGGCTAGGATGCTGCCTGCGTGGGAGGCTGGAGATGCCGTACCACCTGAGCGTGGACAAAGAGATACTGTGTAAATGTATATCCCAACGAACAAGTCCATCGCCACCAAGAACTCAGACTCTGGGTGAGAGTGTCGTCGTCCTGACCAATGAAGATGTTCCAGGGTTTCCATCTTTCTTTCATGAATGCATGGACGCAGCGAAAATACGTTTTCCCGCGGTCGTAAGACATGAACACCTCCTCCGCCACGACCTTCCCGGGTACGCCGGTGCCACTCCTACAGAAGGCGCACGCCGACACACCCTAAAACGGTGCGAAGGCAGCGGCTCGTCGATGCAATCTTTACTATACTTTAACTACTACTGCTTATAGTTGTAATAATAATAATTACCTTTATAATTATACTGCACCCCCTCCTCTATACTACTACTACTACTACTCATAGTAGTAATATTAATAATTCTTATTATAATTATACTGCACCCCCCCCTTCTCAACCCCCCGAGTCCCTCCCGGCATCGCCTGATCGCCTTCTCTCGGACATGGGCCGAAGACGTTCCTCAGGCCTTCCATGGCACCTCCGGGTAGGTAGGGCCTCGAAACTCTTGATGTTCCGCGTCATTCCCTCCCTGCTCTCTAGGGCTTCAGCGCCCTTCCCTCCTTTCCCGGGGACGTCAAGTTTCCTCCCTTTCTTTCTTTTCAGGATGTAGGTTTTCAGAAAAAAGAATTAAAAAAAAACCAAGACGTCGTTGCACGTCAAAGGGCGCGGGCACCGAAGCCAAG
>NW_005803669.1:22392-22609 GCF_000240725.1 Microchloropsis gaditana
TATTTTTTTCCTCCCTTTACGGGGCCGTGCTTCCTGCCTGACGCTCGGGGCGGGCAGGGGTTGCGTGCGGTTTATTTTCAATACATCGGGGCCTCCTTTCCCTACCTCCTGTCCGCATAGCCAGCACGCAGATATAGATGTCGATATATACCTGTATATATATATATGCAGTCCTCTCTTCCTCATTTATCTAAATATATCTAAATATATATATGTT
>NW_005803669.1:26353-27018 GCF_000240725.1 Microchloropsis gaditana
GCCCAGTCCACCCGCACGTCCTTTCCGTACATCTCCTCCCCCTCCATCCCCTCGATCGCTGCCTCCGCCTCCTTTCTTAAGGTGAATTCAACCAGGGCGTACCCTTTGACGAAGCCCGTCCGTCTGTCCAGGTTCATCTGCACGTTCCGGACCTCCCCGAACTCCCCGAAACGGTCCACCACTTCGTCCTCCTGCGCCTCCTCGTGCAAGCCCGTGACCATTATCACCCACCCCTCGATCGACTTGGCGGCACCCCCTTCCCCTCCTCCCTCCCCTCCCAAGACCTCGAACGAGGGCGGCCTCCCGCCCTCCCCGCGCTCCTCTTGGCTTCGGTGCCCGCGCCCTTTGACGTGCAACGACGTCTGGCCCTCGCTTTTGCGTTTTTTCAGGGCCCGGGGCGGGGAGGAGGAGGAGGAGGAAGGAGGGGGATGGCCCTCCGGGTCGAGGGAGGAGGTGATGTCCCCCCCGCCCCTCTCGCCTTCCTCGTCGAAATCCACTTCCTCGTCGTCGTGCCGGAGCGAGGACATGGCAAAGGGTGGAGGCGCCGTGCGCTGGCGGCGTGGCTGCGGTACGGGAACGGGAGAGGGAAGGGGGGGAAAGGGAGGAAGTTTAGTGCGTAGAAAGAAAGAGGGACACAAAGCAGAAAGACAGAAAGGGGGGGGGGG
>NW_005803669.1:31079-32732 GCF_000240725.1 Microchloropsis gaditana
GCAGAAACATTCCACATTCGCAAAATCACGCGTTCTTCGACGTCTTTATGATGTGGGAGGGTGCTGTGGCGCTTGCCACGCGTGCCCGGCATGTCTCGACCACGGACACAACTTGCCCGTATGCCGCATGAATAGGGATGATGCCTGATATTGCAATGCATCATTACACACCAACATCAACGACACGAGTCCTCCCCCGCCCGATGCATGGCATGGCACTCGCCATCACCGCCCGCGTCAACCCCTCTATTTTTCGTGGGATATACAGGTATTTGACTCGTCGCTTGCTCTGGGCAACCACTTTTTCTTTTCCCACCACCCACCACTGCCCTGACGCCCCCTCCCTCCCCCCTTGTGGCTCCGAAAAATCCAACCACAGCTACGCCACCCGTCACACCACGCTTTGCCTCTCATCAGACGTCGCACCCGCATGGCCACCTGCCCCGCGGAGGGCTGGAAAACACATGTGGGCTATTTTTTCTTGGCGCTCTGACGCTTCAGCATACCGCTCGCTGCAGCCGCGATTCCCCCCCCAAGGGAGGAGGGTTCTTTAATACCCTTTTTAAAACCACAAATTCAGCGTTCTTGGAGGCCCCAACCGCCTCACGTGCTGTTGCACGCGTGTTTCATCGACGGTGGACGCGTGTCATGATTTTGGAAGTGGGGAGAAGTGCTGGTGGATGCGTCTATGAATCATTGCCTCCCCCTCCTCTTCTCGGGGCTCTATCAGATCGAGAATGCTTTTTCTCGATTACCTTTGTTTCCTTCCACCGCCTTGCGTACCACCCATGCACCGTGCCTGTGCCTGGTTCCTTGAAATGTGCCGTTGCGAAGCACGCCGGTGTTTGAAAGGGAGGGGGAGGACGACGGCAGCCTCTGGCCCGGATTGTCACGAATCAGACGTCGAGACTTCAATGTGCTGGGTCTCCGTGATGATGAAAACATCTTTTTACTGTATTTACGGTGCCAAACCCCCTGCGAGGGGGACAGCGCGTCGTCGTACCGCCCTTGACACACCTTGATGGGCAATGGGTGCATAATTTCAGTTGTCTGTGTGGTTTTTCACGCCTTTTTTTCCCCACCTGTCCTCTTCCTAGGGTCCCGTCGAGACTCGAAAGGCACCGGCTCCTCATCCCAATCAATCATTCGCACCAAATTAATCAAAGTATTCCCTCACGCCCCGAGGCCTGTGAAGGAGAAGGCCCTCCAGGTAGGCAGGAAGGACGTCCCTCTCAATCATTCGTGTCGCGGGTCGTAAGTCACGGACAAGGTGGGGAGGGGGTGAGGAGTCCCAGGCGCGTCGGAGGGAAAGGGAGGGAGGACGAATTGACATTGAAAAAAAGGGCATGCTTGGATGCTTTGAGGGAAAGGGAGGGAGGACGAATTGACATTGAAAAAAAGGGAATGCTTGGATGCTTTGTGGGAGGAGGGAATCGCCGTTGGGGTGTCAACGTGCTTTGAATCCTTTTCTCAATCACGCTCCCTTCAACGTAACCAGGCATGCCTCCAACCGCTCTCGCTACCCTTCATTTTACAAAAACAGGATAATTATTAAAAGTAAGCATAGGTGCATCCACTTGCTCTCTTGAAGTTCTAAAGCCACGTCCTCCGCCTGAGTGTCCCCGCAGTCTCCGGTACGCCCTCCCTCCCTCC
>NW_005803669.1:35293-35602 GCF_000240725.1 Microchloropsis gaditana
TGCATCCTTCGTAGCATATCGCAATCCCACAAGCCTCTCGCGACAATTTCACTGAGCCTTGGCAGCTTTTCATTTTTTTAATTTTCAAAACAAAAGCGTCCTATAGCTCTATATACACCCATCCCACAGCCGCCCCAAACGAGACCGAGCGCTACAACCACGAATACCCAGAGGGAGATATATCTCTCTTAAAAAGGAAAGAAAATCATCGTGACGTGTACGTCTGCAGGCAATGCGTTTTCCCGGGTGCGACTCCACGATTTTATTGCTTGTTCCCTTAACCCCCCCCCCGCAACTCGTACTTCCACA
>NW_005803668.1:0-8384 GCF_000240725.1 Microchloropsis gaditana
CCCCCCCCCCCCCTTCCCACGTGCCCGCCATGCGCCAAGTAAGTAACGTACACAAGCAGCACGTTGGGTATGAATATGAAGCGTGAACCTAATGTATAGCGACTTAACAAACTGAAGGGTCGATTTTTTCCCGCATTTCATGGATGCTCGTCACAGGTGCGAGAAATGTCAGCAGTGTCCGAAATGCCCCCCCCCCCCAAGCCTTGTGACAAGACCGTGACTGACGCAAGCACCGACACGGGTGCCCCCCCATCCGGTGCGACGGAGATGACGACTCTATTCCAATCGCTCGACGAGGCAGCAGGGCTTGAGTTCCACGGCTTTGTGGACGGGAAACGGGCGTTTTCTGAGTTCTTGCCCTTTGTACCTGAGAAGATTCAGGTACGCACTAACCGGTGTCTCAACGAAGCTTTATGTTTTGTTTTGCCCGCCTTGGCTCAACACGAATACATCGCGCCCCGCATTAAAAAATCAGTCGAAGGTGTCGGACCACGCCATGGCGTTCATGACCAAAGGCTCGGGGTTTCTACCCTTGCGCTCCCCTTCCTCCGCCGACGGAACCTTCCCTTTCGAGGACCTTCAGGCATGCAAAGAGGTGGACGTCATCGCCCTGGCCCGAGAACGGTGTTACGTGGCGGTTAACACGCAAATGAGTCAGTCCTCTTTCCACGTGCACCGGTATTCGCCCGTAGCTCCCGAACCCGTGGAGGGAAAGGAGGGAGGGAAGAAGGAAGCGAAAGAGGACAAGCAGGCAGGCGAGGAGGTAGAAGCATTGCGTCCTCCTTCGTGGAGATTGAAGCCGCGCATTTCCCTTGAGGGATCGCGGCCACCGAAAATGACACACATGCGTAGTCAAGAAGGCTTTCTGCTTGAGCTTTTCTCGAATTTGCCAGACCTGGAGGAAAAAGCCGGCGCCCTCTTTGCCCGGGCGGCCGACTCCCAGAAGCGCTTGCTGATCATGGCCCTCAACGAAGGTGACGTGGACTTGCTCGTCAACTTCGTATGCTCGGCACGACAAGCCAGCATTTCGGTGGAGAATTTGGTCGTGATTAGCGCGGACAAGAGCGTGGTGGACATAGCGGAAGCCCTGAACCTGCACGCTTTCTCCCATCCCGGCTTCGGAACCTTGCCTAGCGAACGCTCCGGGCGGTGAGTTGATGCGGCGATGTTGAAGGGTGAAGGCAGGGGCTTGGGCAGTGGGATGGCGGGAAGAAGTGCCCAAGCAAGTGGACGCAGGAAAGTCCTGTTCGTGACCTTCGGCTCCGGCGTTTGGCTCCCTCATCCTCCTCTTCTCATGTCCCGATCATCGCCCTCTTTCCTCCAGGTACGGTGACGAGAATTTCCAGGTCATGATGTGGTTGAAGGTCGTGTCCGTGTGGATAGCCATCCGACTGGGATACCACGTCCTCTTCCAGGACGCAGACCTCGTGTGGCTCAAATCACCATGGGAGGCCTTCGCGGACACAAGCATCGACGGGTTTTTTATGGACGACGGCGCGCGCTCAGAGCGCTTTTCTCCCCTTTACGCCAATAGTGGCTTTTACTTCTTGCGGTCCAATCCCATCGTCATCCACTTCATGCAAGGACTCCTGTTGTCATACGACGCCATCAGACAGTGCGCGAGCCATCAGACGGTCTTCATTCGGGAGATAACGGAGCACATGTCGAGGAGTGGCATGAAGGTGAAAGTCTTGCCTGACAGGGATTTCCCGCAGGGGCAGGTTTTCCACCACCAGAAGGCTTTGATGAGGGAAATTACAGGTGAGGGGAAAAAGACAACAGAAGGGGGGGCACGATCAAGACACGCTGAATTTGTCGAACGAACAGCGACATGCATCAGGTGACCTGTATGGATGTGTTATGGGATCTTAAAACGATCCGAAAGGTATCTCACAGTGCGCCCGATGCACACACCCCTCCTTCACAGCACGGAATCACACTCCTTACGTTTTCCACATGTGCTGGACTAAGGACAAGCCCGACAAGATTATGTATCTGATAAAATCCAATATGTGGTACATGACATCACCCTGTAATAGCTCAGATGCGATGCTTAAAACTCAGAAGGAAGGACAAATAAGCCTCGCCGCGTGCTGTCTAGACCCTTGGGCGAGCATCAGCGCAGATAGTGGATAAGAAGGAAACATGAATGTGCCGATAGAAAATGGAAACGTTGAGATATAGAAGGGAGGAGTGGCATGAGACCTGTCAAATGAATTCAGCTCCTCCTAAGTCCCTGCGTTCTCCCGCCATTCACACGTCACTTTGTAATTTTTTGCCACAAATGGCGTTTCCCTTTCTAGCGAATTGATCAACGCCCAAATCGTCGCTTCCCAAGGCGACGACAACACCGCGCACCATGCCAGAGGCATCAACATCTACGACGATGTACTCGTCGCTGGGGCCACTTCAAGTCTTCTCCACGTCGTAAAATCGATAATGGTAGAAGGAAAAGATGGAACGGATACGACTAGTATTTTGGTACTTAAATATAGGGAGAAAGAGGGTACGGGTAACTTTGTTCAACCAAAAAACTCTGTGTGAGGACTTCGAGCGCCAAGAAGACGGAGATAACTCGTATCCCCGGATTTCAAATCAACGGCTCAGTGGCCGTTTCTTTGTGTTTTCTTCGATCCTCACCTTTTTCATTTTGACTTCCCAGATATTCAGTGGTGATCAAGTCGATTGCATCACAAGGACATTAATCTACGTTCCGTTTCATATATTAACGTTAAATTGAAGTGCATATTTCCTCCCGGAAAGTGTGTCATAAGAGTGCTGAAATCCCAACATCTCTTTGTTCGATGAAGTTTCTCATTTATCTCATACTTTGTCAATGCTTAATGTGACTTCTAATGTTGCACATCCCTTATTGCACCTAGCGATGGCGTATGAAACAAGAACAAGTACTGAACTGTCATCATGGATACTGCCTTCCTCCTCAAAGAAAATCATCACAAGCGATGAGTTCGTCCATGCAGCAGCTAATCACGCTCCATCTGTAGTTCGTGCCTTTCTTCATGGTGTCACAGCAGACCAAATAAATGTATTGGATTGTAAGGGTAGGCATGCAGTAGAAGAAGCAGCACGTCAGGGTGATGTCTACATTTTGGAGCTGCTTCTACATGGCCGGATCCTGCCCACCGTCAAGCACGTGCATCGCGCATTTCATTCAGCGGTCATCCACGGGCACTCTGAAGCGGTCGCCTTGCTCCTTCAACAGCAGGCCGTGCCGTTGGATCTTAACATTCGGACGGACGATCGTCAAACGGTTCTCCATGTCGCCGCACATCGTGGACACACGCCCGTTCTTCGAGTACTGTTGACCAAGGCTAGACCAGATCCACATGTACGAGAGGCACTGCATGGCAAAACTCCTGTCGACATGGCGAACGAAGCTGGCGCGGAGGAGTGCTCAAAGCTGTTGAAAGATTATGAAAAGACATGGCGCCGACATGTTTATAATTTAGTGCTTCGATCTGTATGGGATCGTGAAATTGGAGATTCTACTAGGATCAGTGACTGTTGGCTCGCACATATTCCATTTGCTCTTCTTCAATCCCATGTACTCGATGCGTTGACGGGGCCACAAGACCAGGGAATCAATGAACAGGCGTACGCGATGAAAGACTTCGAAGTGGACGACAAATGTGAGGAGGAGGTGAATGTTCACCAGGAGGGGGAGTTTCCTTCCGTCATTCGAGAAAAAATAAAACGACAAAAGCTAGCAAAGACATGGAGCCTGAAGGCTAAAATTGAGTGCGAGGACTTTTTTTCTGAGGAAAGACTGCTTAGCAGCCAGGACAGCAATAGAACCTCAATATCTAGGGCCAAGGTTTTAGCAAAAAAAGTACAGGCCCCCATGCCAGAAAAAAATGAGGGGCAGACGTCGCGATCTTGGCTTTTCCTTCGCAAGAGACCGTTGTCTCCTTCCAGCTTTGACGGTGTGCCGATAGAGTAGTAAATATTTAAGAGTGGGGAAACGCTTTCTTGTCTGCGAGTGAGAAGAATCACCGAATGACTGGGGTTTGAACTTTTTATTAGCACATTTCTGCGATTCCTCTTGAAGTGTGCTTTTCCTACCGTCCCACGCTTACGCGCTGTGACTTTCATTGCTTGTTGGCTGTAAATCAAGTGACCCTTGCCATATGTGAACTAAGTGTCTGACCGCTCACTACTTTGACCCCCACCGTGAGGAGATGAAGGGAGGTATCGTTCACCTTATCGCGGACTGTATCGAGACTTAACCGAGACCATTTGGACTGTCACATATGATTACCGTCATCCTGCTCCGAGATCTTCAGGTCATCACATGCCGCTGTAAGGCTCCGTACCCACAACGCTCGCCAAGGGTGCCAAAAAGGATTTTAAAAGCTGCCGTACGTCCTCAGTCGCCTTCCCCGCGATCTTCAACGCTAAACCTTGACCCTTTTTGCCCTGAGTACCGTCTATGAGGTGGCATAAAGAGGAAACACAGGCAGAATCTCCTAGGGACTGAGCCCGGTGCTCTGCTGGCCCTGCTGCCCCTCTTTCCCAGGCCTGGAACGTCGGCCGCCCCTGCGACCGGGACACCTGCTGAATGAGATCCGCCAGCCGTGGTCCGATAAGAACCAACAAACAAAAACAATGGTAGGAGCCCATCCGGGTGGCGAGAGCTGTCCGACGCGAGGATGAGGAGGACGCGGATGCGGAGGATGGCTTCGAGCAAGTAGCGCCCTCGTCCACCCCTCCTTCCAAGAGCAACGGTTCCCAAAGGAGAAGCTGGCCGTCCATATACACACGGGTATTGGAAGAGAGCCGGCGGAAGGCCCATGACTCCCCGCGACCCATGCGACCGCTGGTGTACCAGTCCACTAGGACCAAGTTCCCGCCCCGAAGCATGCGGATCTCTTGCGATTGCTCGTAGTCCGCCCCACTTTAGTGTGAGAAAGACACAGAAAAGAAAAGTTTTGAGTCAGGGACCAAGAGAGGGACGATTTTGCGGACGTTGACGCACCGGAAGCAGGTCAAGAAATCTGGGAGGAGAGCAAGCGTTGCAGAGGGCGCCACAGTGGCCGTGAGGGTTTGCCGCGTGACCCCAGAGGTGGCTGACGAGGCACCGAGCAGCGGTCTCATTTTGTATATTTTTGTACTCCCCTGTGATTTTTTACGATTGGGTCTTAAGCGAATATTCTCGTTATTCTTAATTTAATACTTTTCTCACCTGCGTTGTAAGCACCGCCGTACATTCAGCACCGACGTCACACGTGACGTGCACTTGGTCGCCCGCAACAAGCCCCCCGCCGTAATTTAATGAGTACTGTGGTATGCCGCGTGCATAAGGCTTTCAATCTCCTGTTAGATGGCCATCGGCCCGCACTAAAACTCATCTCACCACCCAACAGCTGTCCACACGGGAGTCCCCGTCTAACTTTGTAGGCACCAAGAACCTCAGCGGATACCTGTACGGAGCATTTGTAAGAGGCTTAAATAATGTAGTGCATTGTTCCACTACATTCGATGTAAGATACCTGAACGAAATCCTTATCGGCGTGGTTTTCCCTTTCACTTTTGCGAACACGAGATCGCCTCGTGCAGCTACCATTAAGAGAAAGTCAGACGCTGCCGTACTGAATGAAGAGTTTTGGATGGATGATATTGTAGATCATCATACGACATTTGAAATGAAGGAAGGCATGACGCGGTCTGAACACCCGGGCATCAAATGTAAGGCTATTTGACGCGTGAGGATGGTCTGAGCTAGTAAACAAGTGGTGAAAGAAGGAAACGTTATTGAGTGCTGGAGCACGGGAACGATTTACACCAGGCTCAAAATAATCTGCCCGTGTCAATCTGTCTCGGTTCTCTTCTTTCATGCTATTCTGTAAAGTTTTCAGGTGCGGCGAGGTCACAAGCCAGTGCGGACGTGCGGACAGATCGGTGGACGGATCGGCACGACCAGGAAAAGGTCCTTTTCCACCATCATCATCGTCATCTTACCTCCCACAGGGTATGTTTTCCATCATTCCCGGCCACTCGCTGTCCCTCTCCCAACACCATCCATCCACCCCCCGCCCTGCGTCTTCCGCCGCCGCGACTTTCCGCATTTCTTTCCCTTTGATGTCTTTTCTTGCGTTGTTGGAGACAATGGTGCAAACCATACAATGTACGCCAACGAGGGGAAATTTTTCTTATGGGTCTCGGAGAGGTGGTCTTTGGTACTTATTGTGAGGAGGGGATGCTCAGTACTTCTTACGTCTCGCCCAACACTTCTCCCGGGGTCATGTCTGGAGTTTTCTGTTTCAATTAAAATATAGAAACGCATCTTTGCACGCCACGATATACATATGGTAGAAATATGTGCGCTGGTGTGTTTAACCCTTTACTTTAATGCTCTTTCTGACAAACCTTTCCTATACCTCCCATCACTGCCTTCTCAACTATCAACAGGAAGTTTTTTCCTCCAGGCAATCCAAAGTATGGAAGGCGGCGGCGATGTTGGACGCGGCCGTGGTGGTTTCGGTAGAGGACGTGGAGATAGGGGCGACCGTGGCCGTGGTCGCGGGCGCGGGCGCGGGCGTGGAGGAGACAAAGACGAGAAGGAGGGCTGGACTCCGGTCACCAAACTCGGCCGGCTCGTGAAGGAGGGCAAGATTAAAAGTCTCGAGGAGATTTTTCTATACTCTCTGCCGGTGAAGGAGTACCAGATTATTGACAAGTTCCTTGCCGCCCCTCCCCCCGGTGTCGTGGCCCCCACCTCTGGCCTTCGTGACGAGGTGATGAAGATCATGCCGGTGCAGAAGCAAACGTCCGCGGGACAGCGTACTCGATTTAAGGCTTTTGTGGCCATTGGTGACTACGATGGACACGTGGGGCTTGGCGTCAAGTGCGCGAAGGAAGTGGCGACGGCGATTCGAGGCGCCATCATCATGGCCAAGCTGTCGATCGTCCCTGTCCGCCGAGGCTACTGGGGCCGTAAGATTGGCAAACCCCACACCATCCCTGTGAAGGTGACCGGCAAATGCGGGTCCGTCTCTGTCCGCCTGGTCCCTGCGCCTCGAGGCTGTGGCCTGGTGGCGGCCCCCGTTCCCAAGAAGTTGTTGAACATGGCGGGGATCAAGGACGTGTACACAGCCACCACGGGGAATTCCCGCACGCTGGGCAATTTCGTCAAGGCGGTCTTCTCGGCCCTCTCCAAGACGTACGGCTACTTGACGCCTGACCTCTGGCAGCCGACGGCCTTGGGCAAGGATCCGTACCAAGAGCACACGGACTTTCTGAGCTCGGGGAAGGTCGAGTTCACGCGGCGCAAGGAGGTGGAGTAGTAGGATGCATCGAGGCCTGGGACGGGTACGATGGGGAAAGATAATGATGCGGAGGTGTTGATGCGTTTCTGGGTTTGTGGGAGAGTGCTGAGGGGGTATGACCGGGGGTAAGCGGTCAAGCAGGCGTGGGTAGGAGGGGGAGGCGGAAACTTTGTCTCCCGCCCAGGCCGTGTATGCCTGAGCATGGGGCAGCGCTTGAAAAGAACGAGAAGGAGCATCATGGGACTGCGGCGAGTGCAGAAGCAATCTTCTTTTTTTCTGTTTTATGGTTCGCGCCATGTTTGGACGCCGGACTTTCATGTGTACTGCTACTTCCGTATCTTTCCTCCTTCACCACTAGCATATTGAACCGCGCCCTTGCACAAGTACACCTGATTCTTGCACTGCCTTGCTAGTCTACATTGCCTCCCACCATGTCGCCATCATCGTCCCCAGGCAGCACAGTTCTCACACGCTTGGTCACATCTTCCTCCAGACGCTGGGAGTCAGCTGACCGATGCTTAACCACAACGTTCAACCCTCGAAATCCGAATCGTCCTCTTCCTCTTCCTCAAACTCACTGTCTGGCTCTTCCTCTTCTTCCTCCTCCCCTTCCTCCTCGCTCATGTCGTACACGACTTTCTTGGCAGCGGCGCGACGCGGGGCCATCGTGCGAGGCGCTACGGGCGAAGCGGTCATTTCCTCCTCCTCCTCTTCTTCTTCCTCTTCCTCAGAGCCAGATTTTGCCTTATTCGTCTTCTTCGTCGCCCCTCGGGCCTTTGAGGCGGGCGCGGCGGCTTTCCGCGCCTTTTTCACGACGGCAGGAGAAGTGCCTTTCAGCGGGGAGAAGAGAGCTTCCTTGGCGTGCCCCTCGCCCTCCATGCCGCCCTTCCCTCCCCCCGTTTTCTTGTTCGCCCGCTTCACCGCGCCTGCCCCGCCGGCCACTTTGGTCTTGGAGGCAGCCGGCGCCTTCTTCGGGGGTGGGGACATGATCATGTACGCGTCCGCAGCGACCGCCTCCTCCTCGCTCTCCCCTCCCTCCGAGTACAGGACTGTGTTGGTCGCAGCCGTCCGAGGCGGTAAGCCGGTCCCGCGGGGCGG
>NW_005803668.1:8394-10355 GCF_000240725.1 Microchloropsis gaditana
TCGTTGGCTGCACAGACCATGGAGGACCCGAACACGTCAAACTCCTGTCCTTGAAGCGTGCTCATGGTCGCCCCCGCCTCTGTCGCCACCAACGAGCCCGCCGCATAGTCCCAGGGCTTCCACCCATCCCCAGCCACGCCGCAATACACGCCGTCCACCCGCCCTGCCGCCACGTAGGCTAAATCCAAGACTCCTGACCCGAATTGCCGTAAGGCCTGCACGTTTCCTCGAAGCAAACGCTCCGAGACCTGCAGGAGCTTACGAATCCCAGCCTCGCTCCGCTCGTACCCGAATTCTTGGATGATGACGGCCTGGTGTAACTCGTGGGTGCCACCCGCGGTCTGCAACGGCTTTCCGTTAAGGTAACTGCCTCTTCCCCGGGCCGCCAAGAAGAGCTCGTCTTTGAACGGATCGTAAATGACGCCAACGACGACGGCCTTGTCCACGGCCAGGGCTATTGACACGCAGGAGAGGGGGCATCCGTGCACGAAGTTGGTGGTGCCGTCGATGGGGTCGATGATCCAGGTAGGCGCCCGAGTCAAGGGAGGGATGGCGCCGGCGTCGGAGGCCTCTTCCTCCCCAATGACGAGGTAGGAGGGAAAATGTTTGCGCAGTAAGGCGACGATCTCCCGCTCGTTCTCTTTGTCCGTCTCGGTGACCAGATCGATCTCCCCCTTGTGCGAGACACACTTGCTGGTGGGATCTTTCTCCGAGCAAGCCTTCAAATTCACCCCTGCGCTCAAAGCAGCCTGGGTAGCGATGTGAATTTCACGAGCCCATTCGGACTTGAAGAGCGCGGAGGGAATGCGGGCTTTTGCTTTACCTTTCAGCCGCCAGTATCGGCGCTGCAATTTGGTCAGGCCCCAATACACTCCGATAGCTTCAAGAGGGCGGAAAAAAAATTCAAGGCAAAGAGGGAGATGAGGACATCTTGCACCTCAATTCAATTGCCACATCTCTCAGTTGGCCAAAAGTTTTGGCACTTCCATCGAAATACATGGAGGCCCCTTCATGATAAGGCAGACCATGAGGCCTGTTTACGCCTTTTTCAAGAGCGTCCTCCAAGAGCAGATGACATGGCTTTCACACTCTATTCTAAAACTCTTGCATCTACAAAAGATAGCTGCAACGATGCAGCATCCCACGCTTTGTGCCCGGCAAAAGGAGCTTCTCCCCGCCCCCGTCGTTGCTCTCTCACCCCCTGTGGACTCCCAAATTTCGCTGACAAAACGTACCTGTCGACGCACCGGCTGTGACCAGGGCCAAATCAGTCAGGACGTCGCGTTTCCCGCCCGGCATGTTTGCAAAAGGTGGTCGTCCTCCAGCCTGGCCGTGGTATGGGTTCGTGCATGTATTGGTTGAGGGCATGGTAACATGAAAGACAAAGCGGACTCCGAGTCTGACGCTCTCGCTAAATTTCAAAAAAGCACGACATTCTACGCGGAAAGGAAGTTACTTGAATCTCCGGACTGTGCCGTTCAAACCACTCATTGCCACCTATTACACTTTTCACACAGTCTGGACCGTCTTGGAAGACGCAAGCGGGATGGCTAGGCACGCGAAGCTATCAGACGATGGAGGAGCAGGTGACCATCACTTCGGGGGGGTTCCCTCATCACCAGTGCACAATGAGAGGCACGCATACAGAACATCATCCAGAAGGCATGGATATTTCAGGCATGCGATGACATTTTTGGGGGGATTCTTGTTGGGCATATATGGAGCGTTTATCTTCCGCAGTGATTTGCTCACGGGGTAAGTCCCTCTTAGAAGGAGGAATGCAAGACCCGGGAATCGACAGCACTCTTCGATGTTTTGAAATTATGCCGCGTCCGCGTTTGATTTCGCTTGTTTGACTTAAAACGTATCATCGCATATTTCAGCCCCGCATCGCAACCACGGCCGTCGCGAGAAATGATATTAGATTTGGAAGAGAAACCCCACACGATGCCCCCCCCCCC
>NW_005803668.1:12933-17444 GCF_000240725.1 Microchloropsis gaditana
AGCCTGCCATATCTCCTCGCTGCCCACGCTCTTCTCGGGCCGGGTGCTGAGCATCACCTCGTAGTCGACGAAGCCGAACTTGGAGAGGATGGACTCCACCAGGTCCAGCACGCCGCGGATCTCGTCTTGGAGCTGGGAAGGGAGGCAGAAGATGTGGGCATCATCCTGCGTGAACCCTCGCACCCGCATCAGACCGTGCAGGGTCCCGGAGCGCTCGTACCTACACAAAGTCGGGGCAGGGATCAGGGAGCGAAATAGGAAGGGGTGCGCCAGGTGATGCTCCAGGTCACTCAAAGTGAGGAAGTGTCCCGGGGCGGACCTTCCTCCCCTCCCTTCCTCCCTCCCTCCTTTCCTCCCGCCCTTCCTCCCTCCCTCCCTTCCCACCTGTACACAGTCCCCAGCTCCGCCCACCGTATCGGTAACTCCCGGTAACTCCGCAGTGTGTCTTTAAATATCAAGCAGTGGAAGGGGCAGTTCATGGGCCGGATCTGAAAGGCCTCGTTCTCCACCTCCATCTGATCGAACATGCCCTCCTTGTAGAAGTCAAAGTGCCCGCTCGTCTTCCAGAGCTGCAGGTTCGCCATGTGCGGGGTGTAGAGAAGCTGGTACCCACGTCGCTCGTGCTCGTCTTTCCAGAAGTCCTCCACAATCTTCCGCACGGTCGCCCCCTTGGGGTGCCAGAACACCAACCCCCCCCCCGCGTCCTCCTGGATGGAGAACAGATCCAGCTTCCTCCCCAAGACCCGGTGGTCCCGCTTCTTCGCCTCCTCCATCAGCCGCTGGTATTCCTGAAGCTGCTCCTTGCTCTCCCACGCGGTGCCGTAGATCCGGGTGAGCATGGCCCGCTTTTCGTCGCCCCGCCAGTAGGCGCCTGCCAGGGACTCAAGCTTGATGGCGTTGGAGGGGAGGTCTCCGGTCGACTCCACGTGCGGCCCGGCGCAGAGATCCCACCATTCGTCCCCGATGTGGTAGATGGTGATGGGCTCGGTCTAGGGAACGAGTGAGGGGAGGGGGAGGGGGGGGAGAGGGAAGGCAAGTGGGTCCACCGTGACAGGTGAGGGACCCCCTTCAAAGACAAAGGTCCCTGTCATCCCATCCCTCCCCTTGCCTCCAAACTGATGCCTTCCCCCTCATTCCACTGTCGCCTTTCCTTCCTGCCCCTTCACCTTGATCCCGTCCAAGATCTCCAACTTGTACGGCTCCTGCATCGCCTCGATCCGTTTCCTGGCTTCCTCCCGCGTCACCTCCTCCCGGCGAAGCGGGAGCCGTTTCTTGATGATACGCTCCATTTCTTTTTTGATTTTGTTCAAATCCTCCTCCGTAAATTTGGTGTCCCCCGTGTCGAAGTCGTAGTAAAACCCGTTCTCGATCCAGGGACCGATCGTCACTTGCACGGAGGGGAAGAGGCGCTGCACGGCCATGGCCATCACGTGAGCAGACGTGTGGCGAATGCGAAGCAGATTCGGGGACTGGTCATTGCTGGGGAGTTTAACGGCCTGCGTGGGCCTGACCTCGGTGCTTGTGGCCGCCGCGCCGAGGTGGGAGGGCGAACGGGGGGCGAAGCTTGGAGGGGGTCCGTGGAAACGTTGCGATGCCCGGGAGACCGAGCGACTGATACTCAGGGCCCGACTGGTGCTGGAAAGGCTTGACGGGAGATACGATGATAGTGTGGGGCGTAAAAATGCGTTGAGGGCGGCACGTCGAGTGCCACTCGTGGCGCGGGCGGAGGCCGTGCACGCGATTGAGGAGAGTACAAGCATGCTACCGGTTGTTAGCGCCCACAAAGTCAGGCCAGCAGCGGGGAGGAGTGACGCAGAGGGTAGATGCTTTCGAAATGCAGTGCCTGTGGAGGGAAAACCGTGCAAGTCAGCTTCGACCCGTGTTTTTTACACGCCTTTCACCCTCCCGGTGCGCTCTCAAGGCTGAAGGGAGGCTAGATACTTGTTGACAAGACCTACCGCTGCGTTGCTCCATAACAACGTCTCCCTTTGTACCAACCACAGATCTCTGTGGTCGTTGCGCGTCTCGATTGTAGCGCCTGCTATGTATGCCATTCGTGTGCGTTATATGACAAAAATTTACGTACAAACTTCACGACAGTGCCAAGTCATCGTTGTAGTCAATCGATCGCTCGCGTCTCGCGCCAGAAGTATGGACATGCATCCTCCTCAAATAGAGAAAACAGACCTTGTGCATCTTATGCACGCGGCTCCTCATTTATTCTGTCACCTGCTTCCTACTCCAACGAACGTGACCGCGCGCTTATTGTGGTCTTGGCTTTCTGGCGGATAAGTGCTCGATCCGTTCTTTCAGGGGCTTCGGGTCTTGGCGCGTCTCCATCGACCGTCCGTACTCGGTCGATGCTGGGGTACCCCACAGTTTTCAGTGTCTGTGCATCAAGCAGGAAGGAAACGACGTGCGTGGTGACAATAATGTTGCAAATCATTGATCCATGCGTTTAATTGGCATGATTGGATTCGACAGAGCGAAAAAGAGAGGATAGGGCGGGGCAGCCATGCATCACTTCCCAACCCAATGCCCTGGCCGTGAACATCGGTAGAGCCACATGACCCGCCGAACATGCGCTTATACTTTACTGTCACACTTTCACTTTTTTACATAGACAGCGTCAATCATGGCGCTGCAGGGCTCCACGGCGGACGCCCTTTTTGTCGACAGTGTGCAAAACGTGCACGTGGAAGTCCACCCGGTCGTCATCTTCGGGATCCTGGACCATTACAACCGGCGGCCGGAGCAAGGACCGGGCCAGGCGCCAGGGCGTGTGATTGGGACACTTCTGGGAACGGTGGTGGGGAATGTGGTGCAGATTCACAATGCCTTTGGCGTGCCGCATGCGGAGAACGGGAATGAAGTGGCGCTGGGGCAGGACTATCACCGGACCATGTACGCACAATTCACCCGCATTAACGACAAGGAACGGATCGTAGGATGGTACGCCACTACATTAGAGGAGGGTAGGGCATTGAACTCGAACAGTATCATCATCCATGGTTTCTATGCGGGCAATTCGGACGCAGCCGGGGCTCGCCTGGTGCATCTGGTGGTGGACGCCGCGGTGGCCTCTGGACGGGTCGCGATCAAAGCCTACGTCAGCACAGCAGTACATATCAGCGGGGCACCAGTGGCGAACATCTTCCACCAGGTGAAGGTCCAGGTGGTGACTCGTTCAGCCTCGTCCTCGGTCATGGCTGAATCTACAATGCTGTTCTTTGCCATAGGCCTCTCCCCTCCAATCTTCAAACCCCCTCTTTCTCCTGTTCCTTCTCCTTCTTCACTTCGTCATCGCGCTTTTCAAGAACCTCGTGCAGTTCTTTGGTGCTCTCCACCGCTGAAACGAGCCCGGATGCCAATTCCTCCACTCCATAAAGCCCGAGTTGTCCCCCTAATCGAGTACGGACGGTCACCCCCCCACTCTCCACCTCCTGCGTAAACAACAGTGATAAATAACCATTCAATGAGCTCTAGGATTATCGTGTATATATGTGTACACGAGCAAGTTCTTTCTAATGCGCCACAATTCATCGCATTGCCATCGCTCCTTCCCCCCCCCGACCACCCAACAACACGGTACCTTGGCGCCGATGATGCCCATGACCGGAATGCGTGCTTGTTCCGCGTTACGGATCTGTTTCCCAAGCCGTTCCGAGCCTGGATCCACCTCCACCCTAAAACCAGCGCTGGAAAGGCGTTTCTTGATAGCCTGGGCGTGATCCATGGCCTAGGGAAAGAAAAAGACGCCGAGAAAAGGTTGAGATAGTCAGCCATCGCCCCTCCCTCACGTGGAGCCGCCTTGTCAAACTTTCCTCTATAAGTATCTCTCCCGTTCTTTAAATCCTCTCTTATTTCCTACCTTGTCCGTAACCGGCAAGAGTCGCATTTGAACCGGACTCATCCACAAAGGGAAATCCCCGGCCGTGTTTTCGACCAGAATGCCGAAAAACCGCTCAATCGACCCGAAAATGGCCCGATGCACCATGATGGGGCGTTTCTAAAATCCAAAGGGAAGCCAATGGGGAAAGTGGGAGAAAAAGAACGGGTGACGTCTTTCGCAGCGGAAGGCAAGAAAAGGAGAGGCGAGCGAGGAAGGAGAGAAGACTTGTGAAGAATCCAGGAGGGGCGGAGGGAGGAACGGGTGGGAAAGCAGTCCTCCCGGACAGAGCCTTCAGATGAAGGAAAGGAACAGAGAGAGGGTTCTGACGCCAGCCCTGAGACCCAGCCAGGCGCATGGATGCTGCAAGGCCGGACGCGAAATGGTAAAGACCGTACCTTGGAGCCGTCGTCTGCCACGTACTCGAGATCGAAGCGCTCGGGCAGGTTGAAGTCACACTGGATGGTGGAGCACTGCCAGAGACGACCTGCAGGGGAGAAAGGGAGTGAAGGAATGAAGGGAAGATGGAGAAAAGGTGAAAAGGAGGTAACGAGGGAAGGAGGGAAGGAGGGAGGGAGTCCTTACTACACGGCTGACACCGGCATGCCCGCCCCTCCCCTTG
>NW_005803668.1:17454-19059 GCF_000240725.1 Microchloropsis gaditana
AGCCCCTGTTCCGCACCCTCAGTTTCTGACCGGCGGACAATACCCCCGCCGCCTCCCCCAACCTGAATTTGTCCCGGTTGTCCCTCCGCAAAACGTCCACGCTCACGCCGAAAGTGCGCGCGATGGAAGGCAGGGAGTCCCCCGCCTGGACTAGGTAGTGGAAGAGGGGGAAGCACCACAGGGGCATGTAGTGGGTGCGCTCGAGGGAGGCCTCGTCCCCCCAAGACTCGTAGGGCTGTAATGATTCCAGCGAAGATACTCGGCAAGGACGGCGGCTGCTGCCGGGGCCGGCGCCACTCGTGACCAAGGAGGCGAACGAGGGAGAGGAGGGGGAAAAGGAAATGCAGCCCCCCCCGGACAAGACCAAGGCCAGCAACGAGCTAGTTTGGCCGCTGTCCTCGTGAAAAGAATGGCACGAGTCGGAGGAGGAAAAGGAGGACGAGGTCGAGGGGGAGGCGGGGTCATCCACATCCATGTAGACTGCGTATGGGTTCTTCTTGCGAAGCAGCTGGATCCGCACCTCGCTACCCTTATCTCTTGCTTCCCGGCTGTCGCATGCACCATCCTCTTCCATTTCCAGGAGAATTTCCTGGACGTGCTTGAGGGAGTGCACAATTCGGCCGTTGACATGCGTCAGACGATCGTGTCTTTGCAAATAGCCCAGGCCGGGGGGGGCCTGCTTGTCACAGAAATTGTGACTCTCTTGCCCACCCAAGGCGTGCACGTCGGACGATGATTGGACTTGCAAAACCTCAAGTACGTCGGCGAAGGCAGGGAAAGGGCCAAAATGTAATCGTTTCGTACGCCATGGTCCCGGGGAAACGGCTTCAATCAGCATGGCCCGCGGTAAAAGCACGTGGTAGACGAGCGGAAACTTGACACATTTGATCCTGGAACGCTCCTCCAGCAGCGGCATCGCCAGTTCTTGCTTTTGCTTGAACGAATCGTCTCCATAATAGTCCATGGCCATTAAGGGCGCCTCCCTCTTGAGAAAGACCTGCCCTCACGCGGAGCGACAGCTTACACTCTCCTTGGAGGCAAAACAGCTCAGCTAACTTCTGACTGCAAGAGAACGCGAAGGACACGAGAAAAGGTAAGTTCTAGAGTTCACTTCTAACGTAAGACTTAATCTGCACGGAAGCAGGTGGCCCAGGCACCGCGGCTTTGCAGACCGGGTCCTCTTTTTTAAACCCACTTCGGAGTCCCGGCGCAGAGAGCTGCAAGTGATGCGTACGTTGCTCTGGCCCTCGGCCGTTCCGATCTTCTCAGCCCCTGCCTTACCACGCGCGGGGAAAACTCCCAAGCCTGAGAAAGTGCTTTCACGTGACACGAGACGCACCTCCCTGTTTCGTTGAATTTGTCTGATATTTTTTATTGTTGGGGGAAAACCAAAGGCTATGACCGTGTTCAATGAATGTTCGAAATTCGTCGAGGTCAACCATGTGACAGCGAGCGTTGTAAGATTTATCAAAAAGGTTATCAGATTCTTTCGTTGTTCGACGGCAATCTAAAAGTATTATTGAGAGCCACTGGAATTAATAATGCACCCCTCGTTCAGCCTCGTCCTCGGTCATGGCTGAATCTACAATGCTGTTCTTTGCCATA
>NW_005803668.1:21423-25566 GCF_000240725.1 Microchloropsis gaditana
GATCTCCTGATTCGTGGCATTCCTCATTTCTTTTCGCATCTTGGGTCGGCGAGCTGTCCAGCATCTTCCTTTGCATTCCCTCCCTCACTCCTTCCCCTTCCTCTTGCCGCCGTGTCACTCGGACCATCGCCTGCTTCTTTGCCCACACTTTCCATCCACACCCTTCCCTCCCTTCCTCTCTCCTCCCAGTGCGTCGACGAATGGCTCAAGGTGAACGCCTCCTGCCCCACGTGTCGCGCCTCCATTCTCCCGGAATCGGCCGAGCAACCGACCCCTCGGTCCTCTCACTACGGCACCACCAGCGCAGGAGTGCTCGGCAGCTCTGCCAGCACCAGCCTGAGTGGCGGCAGCACAGGAAACAGCCCGGGAGGGGCAGGGCAAGGAACGATCCACCCCCTCACCACCTCTCCCCTCTCCTCAGCCTCCTCGGCAATTCCCACCCACCCGGGCACCCCGCACCGGGGAGGCAGTCTTGCAGGAGGAAGGGCATCGCAGCAGCAGCACCAGGTGCAACAGCAGCAACAACAGTCTTCGCGGAGGTCTACGGGGGATCATCTCGTGTAACGGTCGATCATCTCGTACAACAGTCGGTGTAACGGTCGGCGTGAATAGGGAAAGTTGTGCAGTCATGGAATCTTCACGGCTTAAGTCAGAAAGGATGCATGCGCAGGATATAAAGATAGCAGATGAGAAGGAAGAGGCGTGAAAGAGGGGTGAGAGGCGACTCCCACGTGATGTCGAAAGGACGCGTTTGTTCGTGCCATTGCAGGGACCCCAAGACGATGTACCTCGATTTTTGACTAGCGAGGATGTACAGACTTACATCTGATTAGAGATTGGGAAAATGTTGAGGACAAGAGGGATGGTGTGTGGCTGAGGGGGACTGAAACCTCGGCCCATTCTGGTGCACATGGCAGGTGGTGAGAAAGACGCAGGAGATGCGAGGGTCTGCGATCTCTATCGCGTTGCTGTTTCTTTGCTTTCCCAAACGGGCTTTGTTTTCCCGAGGTTTCCCCCCCTTGTGACAGCCTAATGTGTGTGAGACGGGGAGGCAACTCGTATCACTTTGTCGTACTTCAGGCAAAGACGGCGTTCGGTACGATGTGACGTCACGCACAAAGCTAGCAGGCGGCCGTCACATCACGCTTACGACATAAAGTAGGTCAAAGGCCACAAACTTGGTCTGTGTACATCTTGCCCATAGATTTAATCACCAAAAGCGATTGTTGATCCAACCATCATAGCTCGCGCCCGTAAAAAGTGGACAAGGCGTGCGGGAAAGAGTGCTGGTGCTGCGGAAGATCGGGTGCCTACCCCCGGGGTGTGGAGGCGCAAGACTGATGTGCGTGCTCTAACCAGGGCATGATTTATGGAGATGTGTACTTGATGTAGAAATGCTTTTGACTTGTTTGTTCCGAGCAGACCTCTTCGTGTATTGGTAACTCCCTATGTCTCCGTGGTTGTCTAGCAATCAAGAGGCATCAGGTCATGCGTGCGTTGTGGACGGGCCGGAGGCACCCGTGAGGACTCGCGCCCTATATGGGAACATTTGAGGACCTCACGGCAGTCTATCCATCCACGCACAGTTTGGATTGCTTCTGAGGCATGTTCCGAGTGTCCTTGGCCTTGCTTGGCCTTGTCGCGACGCAGACAAGTGCCTTTGTTCTCCCCGCTACGAGGATTGCCCGCGCCCCTGCGACCTCCCCCACTCAGCTTGCGGCGGTAAGTACAAAGCCAGAGAAGTAGAGAGAACAACGTTGTGCGTGATGATCATCCACTATAAATTAGAATCTATAAGGTTGCCGGCTGGCATATCCTGTCTTCTTGGGTATTTTTCTCCCTCTTGACTTCCTTTGGTTCACTAACTTCAGCCTGACGGCAGGCGCAACGTGGAGTGTTTGATGGAGGAATGCGAAGTCGTACGAATACACTGTAGCGACCATTCCCCCCTTCTCCTTCCCTTTCGTTCAGCGGTTTCCATGGATCTTTTTTTATCGCCTCTCACGCACCCCCCCCGGCTTGGTCAACATTCTCATCCCACAGACAACCATGCCAGCCGACGTAAAGCAGCAGCCCCACGGGGGGAAGCTCGTCGAATCCATGGTCGAAGGCGCAGAGGCGGAGGCTGCCAAGACCCGAGCCACTCAGGAGATTCAGCTGAACGACCGGCAGCTGTGTGACGTGGAGCTCATCATCAATGGCGGCTTCTCCCCGCTGACAGGCTTCATGAACGAGGAGGAATACAAAAGCGTGGTGGAGACACACCGGCTGCCCAACGGCCTCCTCTTCGGCCTGCCCGTGGTGTTTGACACGGACAGCGAGGAGGTGCAGCCGGGCGCCTCCCTCCTTCTCAAGCAGGGAGACCGGCCCATCGCTGTCTTCGATGTCTCGGCCAAGTACACGCCGAACAAGCCCCTGGAGGCACTCAAGTGCTACGGAACCTCCTCTCTGGAGCACCCGGGCGTGCAGATGATCGCCATGGAGCGAGGCAAATACTACCTGGGGGGTCAGCTCACGGGCTTGAACCTCCCCGTCCGGGACTTCAACTGCAAGACGCCTAAGGAAGTGCGCGCGGGTCTCCCCACGGGCAAAGACGTGGTGGCCTTCCAATGCCGCAACCCCGTCCACAGGGCCCACTACGAGCTCTTCACCCGGGCCCTGGACGCTCCCAATGTGGGCAAGGACGGCATTGTCCTCGTGCACCCGACCTGCGGCCCTACCCAGGCAGACGACATCCCCGGGATCGTCCGCTACCGGACCTACGAGGTCCTGAAGGAGGAAACGGCCAACCCGCGCATCGAATGGGCCTACCTCCCCTACTCCATGCACATGGCGGGCCCGCGCGAGGCGCTCCAGCACATGATGATCCGGAAGAACTACGGGTGCACGCACTTCATCATCGGGCGCGACATGGCCGGGAGCAAGAGCTCGGTGACGGGGGAGGATTTCTATGGTGCCTACGACGCGCAAAACTTCGCCAAGTCCATCTCGAAGGAGCTGGGCGTAGACACAGTGCCCTCCCTGGACCTGGTTTTCACGGAGGAGGAAGGCTACGTGACGGCAGAGCGGGCGAAGGAGGCGAACCTGCACATCAAGAAGCTCTCGGGCACGAAGTTCCGGCAAATGCTGAGGGCGGGGGAGGATATCCCCGAATGGTTTGCCTTCAAGTCGGTGGTCCAGGTGCTGCGGGAGAACTAAGACGGAGAGGGGGGGGAAGAGGGGCGGGAAGCGTTGAAGGCCGACAGGGTCAGGCCGGGGAAAGAGGAGGGGGAGGGGGGGGGAAGCGATGTGGGTTGGGGAGAATTGAGGACCAGAATTTTGTGCGACGGTGTTTTATGGAATGAGGGAGGGAAGAATGTGATGAAGGAGACGAGGCCCATTTGATTGAGGCAGGCTGGTCAGAACAGCCCGAAGGGTGGAAGGGGAGGGAGACAGGCAGGAGGGATCATCCCCGTGTGGAGAGCCCGTACTGCCCTTTTTGGAAAAGCAACACCGACCACAGAGGCCCTGTTTGCATCATCATCATTCGTTCGCGCAAATTTTATATAATTTTGATTCCCATCCTCCGCCCTGTCTTGGCGTCTCTCTATTTACCTCCCTCCTTCCCTCTATACGTGTGGCTGCACACAGAAGCTTGAAAATCCGCATAGCATATATTGCCGACAGGACCGCGAATGCAGAATACACTTCAACCAGGCGTCGATCCATGAAATGATTTGTACATGTGTGTCACATGAAAGCTTGTGTCCGAAGAGATCCCTACATGACAACGATCGGGTCTCCGAAACCATCCATCAATACCCGGAATTCGAGTAAATCCCACCGACCTCCCTCTACCATTGCCGCTTACCTCCCCTCCCCTTTCCCTCCCACATGCCTCTCCCTCTTCCAGTCCCCGCCTCATCCCGACTTCGACCACGCGGCTCTGGAGTGCGTCTTCTGCGTAGATCGCCTCCCCTCCCTCTTCCATCGACACCGTCTTCCTTCCTTCCGCACACGTGCACCCCAAGTCGCACCTTCTGTACACACCACTCGCCCCCATTATCTCCCTCCCCTTCTTCTCCCACCCGGGCCCCCAGCGATCCACTACACCACCCGGCCCACCTCCACGGCCGGCGAGAGGACCCCCGAGACCCGCCCCCC
>NW_005803668.1:25576-27795 GCF_000240725.1 Microchloropsis gaditana
TACGAGTGCCCCAAGCCTAGCTGGGAGCGCTCCAAGAGGCCGCCGTCCAACTCCTTGACGTACTTGTGGAAGTGGAGGCGCACCCCCCGCAGCACTTCCCGGGTCGACTCATCGCTCTTGCATGGGAAAGACAGCGTTTCCTGGATCACTGTACCCAGCGCCGGTTCGATCACACCCAGTGTCGTCCCTTTTCCCGCCTTCTTGACCTTGGGCAGGTTCAGTTCCAGGAAATGTTTCAAGTCGTCGCTCAAAATGTGCTCCGATACGGCATTTATATTCTCCAAGGCGTTCTCGGCGGAAGTAAAGGGCTGGAAGGCCTTGAGTTTCACGGTCCGTCCGAAGCGCTGCACATCCTGGACGGAGGCTTGGACCTCGTCGGTCAGAGAGGCGATGTCATCGTGCTGAATCAACTCGAAGAGGGCGTACCCCGAAGCCGACTCATAAAGGACGTACGAGGTCTGAGGCCGGGAGAGGGGGGCATGTATGAAGTGATGGAGGAAGTGGGGGTAGGTGAATAGATGAGATTGATGACTACAATGCGACAGGAACAACATCATACTCGGAATCTCTGAGCCAGAAGGGCTTCGAAGGGAGGGCAAGTGGGATAAACGGAGGGGGCACGAGCACAAATCCGTAATGTATGTCCAAACGGTTGATTCGCACTCTGTGAGTACACCACGAGGACAATTTTACGCAGTTACTTTGGGACAAACGTGCTAAAAGCTCCTGGGGAGCGGGGAGGTAGCGCCTGACATTGTTGAGTTGTGAATGTGCAATGCGTATCGACTCCAAAACCTCCAAAGTTTCCCCCATGACTCATTAGATACGCTGTATACTAGTTATTCGAAATCAAGCCAGGATCGTATACGTACCATGCTCCCATGCACCGGCTTCTATCCTGGATACGCGACCTGAAGGCGGACACGGGCGTGATAATATCCTCCACAGGGAAGCGGTTGGCGGGCAGTTTCCCTCCGCTTCCACCGTGCTGTAGCTATGTCAGGAAAAGGAACCCATTTAATCTACGTGAACACGAGGCTTTAGCATACGAATGTACCACAACACGCGCGCACTGGCCGCCACCACACGGGTGCGATTGACATTTCGGGCGCAGGTGGATGGGAGTGTCCTGGTCTGAGTCTCGTTAGCGACTGAGGCCTCTGCGCTCAAGGAAAGGGGACCCCCACTTGTTGCTTTTTTTTCACTTTCACTTCCCGAGGGCGGGCGCGACGGTAAATGCTGTTACACATGTCCGCTCGGGACGATTTCGTCGCACGTCGACGGTGCTGAAAATGCTGGCCCTACCGTCGTGGCGCACAGGGTTTTGGTCATGAGGAGGGGGGCCATTCGGGGGCTCGTAACGGGCGAAGCCAGCTTTCTGGTGATGAAGGGGTTCCCTGCCCGAGGACAATTCGTGCACCCACTCACCTCCACTTCCACACCTCACACACACACACGTGATCACATGATCTTTGATTGAAGAGAGCCTCCTCAGAGCTGCATGCTGGCTGTCGCTTTGGGTGGGCCAGATCGGAAGGGCTGAGAGAAAAGTCTTGGGACTCAAGAAGGGAAGGCGAGTGGCAGTGCACCAGGGAGCGCGTCGGACCGTAGCGGCCGCGCCAACCGACGCTCGTCGACGACTCTGCAGGTCGTGAAGAGCAAGATAAGACGGGTAAGTGACGGGGAAATCGGAGTGTGCTAGAGCTTTGATAGAGACTTCTCCGGCCGAGGCACTCACTGGGCCCGAAGAGCGTGGGAAACGGCTTGCGAGACGAATATTTCTGAAATATAGAGTAGTACCACTCGCTTTGTCGTAATATCTATAATCAAAGTCTCTCGTTACGTCCCAGCAGGCCCAATCACGAACTCATTCGCCCAATCTGTTCAGCCATTACGTCGCGGGCTGAAGAAGCTGGGCGAGGGCCTCCGCAAGCGGTGGAAATGAGCTACACGCCAATGTCCAGAGCGTCTCAGTTGGTAAGTGGGGGTGAAGCAGGCAAGAAAATTAATGAAAGTTTGGGAAAATGACGTGTAGAAACGTGGATCTAAGAGGTCTTGACCGTGTCTGTTACCTGCTGTGTCTTAGGGAGGCATGGGGGCCAGTGCCGGCAGCACCAGTAGCGAGGGTGGGCCCACGCAGATGGAGTTGGACGAGGCCTTGGCCAGGCAGTTGCAACGGGCAGAAATGGATGGAATCAGCACGCCGTTGATATTGGGGG
>NW_005803668.1:28107-28957 GCF_000240725.1 Microchloropsis gaditana
GATGGTGCTATCGACGCCCGGCAGACGCGACTGAATGCTCTACACAACGTCCGCGAGGTGCGCAGTGCGTCCTTCGCCCTCTGCGTGGTCCTGGTTGTGAACATTCCCCAGATCATCGCGGCCGTGGTGATCCTCTCGAAGTATTGGCATGACACCACCTGCGAGCCCTCGGAGACGACCAAGTGGAAGACCTACGCGCTGATTGCCGCCCTGCGCATGTTTCTCTACGTCTCCTCGGTCAGCGCCTTGTACCGGCTCAACGGGCGCATGCCGGCCACCACTCGTCTGATGCGGTTTCTGTCCCACGCCCGGAACGGTCTGGACGCCTTCGGCCTGATCTGGTTCGTGGTGGGGAACATGTGGCTCTTTGGGGGCGACGTGGAGATCTGCCCCCACCCCAACCGCAGCCCCGTTTACTCGCTGTGCGTGGCCTTTGTCTTCATCAACTACGCCCAGCTCTGCCTTCCCTGCGTGGTGGTGATAATAATGCTCCCCGTCCTCTGCTTTTGCCTCCCCTGCCTGATCCGGATCTTGGCCCGGATCCAGGACCCGATGCGTGGGAAGGGCGCGACTCCCAGCATGATCAACAAGCTCCCCATGATGAAATATCGACAGATCCAGGCGGAGAAAGCCGCCACCGCCTCTGCGGGGAGCCTGGAGGGACAAGCGGCGCCGCCCGCGTCGCAGGGAGGGGAACAGGACACGCAAGTGTCCGTGACGGGGGTGGAAAGCAACAGCACAAGCTGCGCCGTCTGTATCAGCGAATACGCTCCCGATGAAGATGTGCGGCTCTTGCCTTGCGCGCACTACTTCCATGCTTCGGTAGGGAAGGGAGGAGGGAGGGAGGGAG
>NW_005803668.1:31106-32348 GCF_000240725.1 Microchloropsis gaditana
AGCACCGCGTTCCCACCTGTTCCAAGAGCAACATTCACAATACCCAGCGCTCCCGCCGCCCCGACAAGTGCAGCAGCAACAACAACAACAACCACAACAACAACAACAACAACAACAACAGGGACACCACCCTTCCAATTTGTCTGCGCCTCGGGAAAGTTCGACTCAGCCGCCAGGAGATTTAATGGCCATCCTCGGCTTTGGCGCGCAGGGCCCGGACGAGGCTTCCCATGCCCGCCATGCTCCTCAGACGAAGGCGGAGACGGCATCCTCCACGCCCGTCCCTGCCTCCAAGTTTGCCTTTCACCAGGGACCGACCAACAGGGTGCTGAAACGCAAGCCTCCTGGTCTTAACGCCAAAACCTTGGCCTTGACGCGGGGGGTCATCCCTTCCTCCGTCCTGATCAGCAGCGCCGGCAAGAAGAAGACAGAGTCCCGGACGCAGGTAACCGGTTCGCCCGCCCCAAACCCCATGGCAGAAGTAGGAGATGCGCCGGCATCGACTTAAAAAACTAAAAGGCAAGAAAGGGAGAAAGAAGAGCGCGTGGCGAGCCAGGGGAGGGAAAGGAGTGCGGTGGAAAGGGCGAGTTCCTGGTAGTGCCCTTTCCCGGCGCTAGGAGTGTCGTAGTATGACGAAACTAGGAAAGAAAAACAGTCCCAGCGCAACGCTTGGAGTGAAGTGCAGTCAGAACGCCTAGGGGCGCCGTAACCAAAGCAATCAATGTCGAAAGTACGCACACGTGACCCTCACTTGGGGGGTCAGCCTGGCCAAGCTCGGAGACCTGTTGAGAACACTTGAACGGGAACGCCCATACCTTTCTGTGCCACACTTATTTTTTTCTTTTCCAAACGAAAAGAGCTCGAGCCTTTGCACTGTCCGCCCCGACTTTGTCCCTCGCCCAGGCACCCGGACAGCAAATACACAACCCCACAGGGCCAGCAAGTCAGTCTTTCCTGTGAAGCCACTTTTCCCTGCTTTTCCCCCTCGCTTCCGGCAACTCACAGCCTTCTCCCCGCCCAAGCATCCGACCCTTCTTTTACACATTTCCATCCCCAGCCGTCCATATTTTTCCTTTGCCTACTTTTTCTCCTTCTTCTTCTTCTTCTTCTTCTTCTTCTCCGCGCTCTCCTCAACTTCCGCCTTCCGCTTCTTCCCTTCTTTCGTTGGCGAGCTTGTCGCGTCCTCCTCCTCTTCTTCCTCCTCCTCCCTCTTTTTCTCCTTCTTCTTCTTCTTCTTCTTCT
>NW_005803668.1:34229-35200 GCF_000240725.1 Microchloropsis gaditana
CCGCCTCCTCCAGCTCTTTCCGCACAGCGTTCATCACATCCACGTTCTTCCGTGGCGCGGCCCCTGTGTCATAGAAACGGAGCCTCTCCTCCACCTGCTCCTTCAGCTTTTCTCCGTACCGGGTCGTGGGCTCTTCCGCAAACGTGTCGATGCGGGAGGCGATCGAACACTTGTTGGCTAGATATCTGGAGATGCGGCCTTTGTTCTTGGCGGCCGCCCGGCCGATGTAGGACGAATGGTAGATAAGTCCGTACTTGGGGGTGTTCCCCTTGGTCTTCAAGGCCCTGAAGAGCGCTTTCTCCGCGCCTAGGATCTGGATGGTGGAGGCGGGGGACTTGGCCAGGGAGGTTAAGGAGCCGGCTTTGGCAATGAGACGGGCCGCGACGGTCTCACCGATGAGAGTGCCTGGGGAAAGGAGGGAGGGAGGGAGGACGGGGAGGGAGGGTGGTGTTCAGTGAGACCGTGGTCCCAAGTCTCCTGGGAGACCCCCAGCCTCTTCCACAAGGCGACACCCACCCAGGTTCGGCGCCACCGTCGCCATCTTTTCCAACAAGTAGGCATGGAGCTGCTTCCTGTATTCGGCCAGCTTGACCATCCGGGTGGTGAACGCGACAATGTTGCCCATGTCGAAGGCGGACGTGTCCATCCCCATGCTCGTTTTGGCCGCCGCCAAAATGCTCTGAGACAGCTCCTCGTCAAAGGTGATCTCCGTCAGGCCCTCCAGCTTCTCCTCCGTCAGAGACGCCCGGTCCTGGATGTAGGACGCGCAGCGGGCGAAGACGTAGTTGTCCTTGACCAAGTCCCGAAGCTCCGGAAAGTGCCAGCAGTACCATTCCCGCACCCGCATGGCGAAGGTGTTCAGGTCCTTGTCGAGCTGGTCGAGGAGGGCGATGGACTGGATGATCATGTTGTCGGAGCGGCCCGGGTTGAATTTCACCTGTCCACAGGGGGGGGAAGGGGGGGGGGGAAGG
>NW_005803668.1:35210-35578 GCF_000240725.1 Microchloropsis gaditana
GAACCAAGACGGCGAGGACGCGTTGCAGGGTCGTCGACGCGGGGTGTCTAGGAGGAGAAAGGTGGGACCCGATCGTCCAGTCGGGCGGGGGGGGGCGCGTGCGAAGGACCTTCAGGTCAAAGTGAAGGATAACTCTCTCTTCAGGACCGCGGACCCTCCATTTTGGGGGACCGGGGGACTCAGAGTGAGCTGAGTAATGGGTTTCATCAGCAGGTTCTCCGCGCACGCCACCGACGAGCGTCCACGCGCGTGGCATGCCTCCCGCACTCATGTGCCAAAAGAGTGCAGAAGGCCAAAGCAGCGGCGGGAGGGCGGAGACGAGCAAGGGAAAGGGAGCCAACAGGGAGGCAACCGAGTCTCACGCGGCC
>NW_005803667.1:0-35562 GCF_000240725.1 Microchloropsis gaditana
GAAAGTGTTGATTGTTTTATGTTGAAGAGAGGGTTGCCACCCAGCCAGCCAGCCAAAATATTTCCTTTCGTACGTTTTCTTGAGTAAAGTTAACTTTTCCGCGCAATGAAAACCGTTGTGACCGGGACACAGGCATCGGAAAGTGTTGATTGTTTTATTTTGAAGAGAGGGTTGCGTCTGGTAGGACACGGTGAGCGAGTTCTGGGCGCCATAGGAATGTAAACTCCAAAAACGAAAATATCGAACGTCCGCGTGGAAAAAGACAATTAATGTACATAGGAATTCGCAGCTTCTTTTCACACCGGAAAATTTAGGCTCCACACGTCGGTAACTGTGCCCGGAGGGTGCATTAGTGATGTTACGCAGAGCTTTCACCAAGGTACGCCCCCCCTCTCCCTCAAGCCCTTCCCGTCGCTCACCGCCATGGCTTCGAAATAGAGCTTGACGTTCTGCAAGAAATGAGGGAGAGACTGTGCGAACTTTGTGCTGGATGATTCATCCACCAATTTCATGCATTCATCAATGAGGTTGACTGCGTCCATGTCTTCTCGACAGCCGGTACTTCCTCCATCGTTTTCGTGTGTATAGGCTGTCGACGTGCCTAAATTCGTCCGCAGCACCGACTGAGGGTCATTAGTGGACGAAGATCCGTGATCGTGAGATTGCGCCCGTGACTCAAGCGACTCGATCCTGTCCTCGTCCCGCGACGTCAACGTTGGAAGCCGGAGAGACATTTCCGGCACAGGCAGCGGAAGTGGAGTCTGTGGATAAGAAATGGACAGGACGTTAATATACAAAGACGTCTCGGGAGACATTGTGGTGAGCAGCAAGTGATGCGATGGCCATACCGTCGTACTGCTGCCTATCTTCGGTCGCCGCGACGCGTCCGTCTTGGGCAAGGGCGTCGACAAAGCCCTCCTGGTGGAATCTAAAGAGGGGGGCGCGGTCCCCCTTTTCCCCCTGTGCACTAAGTGTCTTTCGTGTGGCAGGGAGGCTAGCAATGCTTGGCGAGCTTTCTCTGCCAATTCGAGCAGAGGCCGTGCGGCTGCTTCTCTTTGCTCCTGTATCCTGCGCTTGCGGATTTCTTCTTCCTCTTTCTCTTGCAAAAGTTTCATGAGTCGCCGTTTTTCAGCCCTAGTAGTGGCATACGTTAGGTCGTTGATAACTCCTTGTGGGCTTTTTAGCGCGTCGGATGGGAGCAACTTGGAGTCAAGCCCCAAAAAATCCTCCAGCTTTTTGTAAAGCGTCGGCAATTGATTATGACCAGTGATAGCTGGAAGACGTTGAGCAGTCAACAAAACAGTGCGGGAAGTTGCTAGAGATGCCGCGTTTGCCGATGAGAAGGCACGAGGCGGGCGTCCTCTGAGCTCTGCAATGTGAGGTGCCTTTTGAAGGAAGGACTTACGTACCCACTTGACGTCGACCAGCAGTCCTTGGTGCCCAGACAGGCACGAAAAATAGCGTACACCGTCCACGCTTCCGTCATTAGCGTTGTCGGCTACGATAGCGCCCTGCACCTCGATGCCAGCCCAGGTCCCCTTACTAAAATGGACTGGGCCTAAAAAGCGAAGCAAACCAATGTTTCGTCTCACCGCCCTGTTGTTTCTTCCCACCACGTCAACCCATATGCCTTTGGCAGGTGCAGGACGAGCGTCTTGGTCCGTAACTTGCAAGTAACGCACGGTCTGGGAGTACGGACTGGCCAGCAAGCTGGGGTTCCACCCGACTTTAGCCTCAATGTCTTTGAAAGTCGCCAATGCGGTTGACTGCGGCATTAAGTTGGCATTAGAAGCAATATAAGATTCCGCTGTGTATGATTTGGATGTCTCTGAGGCGCTAGGGCTTGTTACATTTTCGTCCGGTGAGTTAGGCCCTATGACCATGGTCCGGTGGAGGGGCTTGCCCGTTACCGGGGAGGCCCCCGGTTGAGGTCGACTCGCTAGGCAAGACAAGGATATCTAAGATGATTGGTTAAAATTCGACATTTAGACGCACATTTGGAAGCTTAGTGCTTTCATTGTGATGCGAAATGCGTTACGTTGATATGGCGTACTTTGAAAGCAAGTGGTGCCGCAGGAGGATCGAGAAAAGGAACGCTTCCGCTTGGGGCTCGAAGAAAAATCTTCCCTTAAAATTGGAATCTTACGTTCTGATAGGGACGAGAGCACTGTAGGCAAAACTTTATCGCGTGATTAGACCATTTGAAGGGCACTGATTTTGGTAGCGGCGGGAAAATTTGGGCATCCTAGGACGCATTATTATCTCCTCTGATTGCTCACGTTCATACATCCCTGTGGCCCATGCATGACCTCACATATATATCCGTTTGTCTTGTCCTTGACGATGAAGGTAATAATGGAATATGAATCCAAAACATTTGTTGCTTTATATATTTTTGAGCCAAGCGAGCAAGAGAGCCTTCTTAAACTGTCATGGTTTTTAAAAAAAGCAAAGAAATAATTTGATAGATTCTTTCAAAGCCATCAAAAACAGTAGAGATAGTTCGTTGGCATCTCCCACTCTTGGCGGGCGAAGAGTCGAATACGTTATGTTTCCTGTGTCAGCTAATAGTCAAAAGGCACTTGATGACAAATATGCACATAGTTGGATAGATACCATGAAAAGTAGTACATGACAAATTCTACAAGACGCTGCTCAATGGAGTTCCCGCACCCTACGGCCCCTCAACGCCGGCAAAGAATGAGGTTCAGATATCAACTTTAGTTCCCTGAGTATCATCGAAGATACTGAGCCGCTTACGAAATTCTAGAAGTCCTTCCTCGAAAGTGCTAAGGGAAATGCCATCCTTGCAATGGACAGATATAACGCCTAACTGTGATACTTCGTGGATATTCCGTTTTTCATCATCAAAGAATAACATTTCGCTGAAATTAACATTCAGTTTTCGTGCCAGAGCGTGAAAATGCTTCTCTTTAGAAGTGGGGTATATTTCCCAGGCCTGGGCGTAGTCGCTTAGGCATCGTCCTTGTTCGTCAATTTCAAATATGCTTATAACTTCATTTGCCCAAGCTGGCTCTTCTGTGCGAGATGCAAAGGCCACCTGCGTATTTGCCTCCATAAGTGCTTGTAGCAATGGTCGAGTATGTTCAAACGCTTCGATCTCCCATTTTCGTCTGTTAAAAAGTTCACATCAGTCAAGAGCGAACATGTTGCTACACTGTCGAATCGGCAACAACACGAGCACTTATAAACCGAGAGGACAAGTCACGACAACCAAAAGATCACAACGAATTAAAGCAGTGTGGCAATCAGGAATGTGTTGGGCCTGACTGAACAGACAGAAATCTGACTCGAGGATTACGTGAAAACGGCGAGAGACTTACTTATCAAGGACTGCTTGCTCCTGTTTGTGGTAGACAAAAGGTGGACCGCTTGTTGAATCGACGTAAGCCTGCCAGAGGGTGTAATCCAAATCTAAGACAATGAGCTTTGGTAGGGGGCCTGCTCGCAACAGCTGAAGGGCTTTCTCCTTGACGGGGAGCGAAGAGGAGGCCGCAACATTTAGCTCCGCCATGTATCAAGGACCGATTTGTATGGAGCCGCCCGTCTGCTTGGAGGATGAATGAAAGATACGGCTGTCAAGTGATGAGTACCGCGGATACATGGGCTTGATTGGGTTTGTCGGGCGGGCAGGGCGGGGTCGACCTTCTAGATGATATGACAAGAGGAAAGAGCCAACGAAAATTACACCGCAGTCACTCATTCTGCAACAGGTGTTCAGATTAGCAGTCGGGTCGAATCCACACGAATATACCTCGATATGCAAAGCATCTTCCGCACTGAGGCGTCGTGCAAAGAAGCTTGTCGGTGACATGTTGGCGTCTCTGGATAAGGTCTACCCCCCTCCTGTACCCCCCGACCAACCCCACTTACGACTTGCACTTCCGACACCGGTTGATTCAGTGAAGCCAGAGCCAGCCAAAACATAGCTAGATTTGTATTTTTTAGGTGTCAATAACTCACACTTGAAGGTTATTTACATCGACCGGCAGTATTCTCGTTTCCCGAAATTGAAATATGGAATGGGGAGGTGAAAATCTCCTTTGATCTATGTTTTCACGGATTGCCTGCTGGTGCCAAAAGAGAACCTCTAGCTGATAGCAAATATTGTGATATGTGTTCTACCGTTTCTTTATTTGTTAAGTTTCGTAAAAATGATATGTCCGGAAAGACTTTGAAATTGTTGAGACGTTATTCGCTCTCCTCCTGCGCACTGGCTCTCAAGATAGATAGACAGACCGGATAATGGAGAGATAAATCGTTACGTTCAAGATAAGCACCGGTATGCAGAGAGCATATTGCCAAAGGATGACATAGGCAAGCGCATGACCGTGTTCTGACTTGCCGTGCACCAAGATCAACATGACCACATTCTGGGCCGAAGGGACAGCAGCATCCAATAGCGCGACCAAGGAGAGGACAGGAGTTCCTTCGAAAAGCCCCAGCGTGTACCCGCCCCACCAGGCTCCCAGCCCAATGAGTGGAAAGAGCAGAATCCGACCTAAGATTATGCAGAAAATCACTCGAGGCTTGAACGCGAAAGACGCGGTTGCGTTGTTTTGGGCGGCCTTGTCGTTCAGATACCGGATGGTTCCGGAGCCTGATAGCATCAGCATCGAGCAAGGAACTTGTGCCTGGCCCAGAATCTGCATGGCCCCCAAGAAGGCGCCCAAGGGAGGATCAGGCCTATCGACAGTGGGGACGAAGAGAGCTTTGATGGGCGGGAAGAGCCCGAGGAAGAAGGCGGTCAGGGCGGCACGTATCGAGGGATTGGCCGCAAGGCGCGAGATAACGAGGAGGAAGCCGACCC
Organism: Microchloropsis gaditana; assembly: GCF_000240725.1. NCBI lineage: Eukaryota > Eustigmatophyceae > Eustigmatales > Monodopsidaceae > Microchloropsis > Microchloropsis gaditana. The sequence goes on from NW_005803667.1 coordinate 4,832, forward strand.
AGACGTCTAGAATGCGCGAGTAACAGGTCGGAGGGGGCACAACAAGGATGCTAGGTTCAGGAGAATGCACGGGGAGCGGGGGCGTGGAGGAGAGGGACTGGGAGGAGATATGAGAGCGGGAGGGCTCCAGGCCCTTCACGGAGATACGCGGGGGCACGAGGCCCTCGCTAGGGATGGCTCCGTTGCCTTTACCAGCCGACACAGAGCTGTTGCCTGCCTGGTGGGTGGATCCGAAGCCAATGCTTCCACTCCGGCGTCGACCCATGAGCCGCTCCCTCTCCGCGCTCTCCTCCGGATGCAGCTGCGGGTGAGTCGTGTCCGTCCGCGAGCCCCGCAGGCGAAAGAGGGAAGGGGACGAGGACAAAGAGGGCAAGTACGGGCTGCTCATGCTCCCCACCAGACTCAAACTACTCCCCAGCAAGCCCAAACCGCTCTGCTCTGTCTCCATCTGAGGCCGGGACTCGACTGGATACCGACTAAGGATTGAGTTGATATCTTCCTGGTCGAGGATCTGCGAATGAGATTGCAACCGCCGCAGGCGCGGTGATCCCGGGCCCAGCTCCGATGCGCTCGTCCGGATTCCGGAGTCGTACTTGTCCGTGCGTGACGGGGTGGCGACAGAGCCCCTCCTTCGAGAGAGCGCCGAGGAAGGCCCCGCTGCTAGCGCGGGAGGCACTTGCTGGTCCGAGCCCTCACTCTCTAGACGTGCCGCTGCCCCAGGGACGTTCATCGATGCGGAGTGAGGCCGGCACTCCAGCGCGCGCTCTTGATCTGCGTCTTGGAAATAAGTGCTCTTCATGACCTCATCTTCCCCCTCAAGTGCCTCCGCCTCCTCCTCTTCCTCCTCATCCCCTTTCTGGTCCTTGACAATCTCCTCCGCCCACGTGAACATGAGGATGGTCTGGGTAATCAGGTAGAAAGAGATGTATTCGACGCCCCGCAAGTCACAGTCCGGGCCAACACCTGACGCCAAAGGCTCGTCCGCACAGAGCGTGTCGATCATGGCGATCGACAGGGAGCCCACGTTTCCGAACATGAGACACAGGGTCACAGCCTTCTTCCCGATGCCGCGGATGCGAAAGAAAGTTGTCAGGCACGTAGCAAGGATGAAGCCTGAGCAGACGTGTACCAGAGCTAGCACAGGAAGTTTCCAAAGTACCATCAAACGTGCGACGGTCACCTCGCTAATGATATTCACGAAAAGGAGGGCGGGGAGGGTCACGTGATACACGAGTCTGCCCAAATCGGAAACCCCTTGATCGTTAAAAACTCCTGCAGAATAGGATAGAGGTACAAAAAATAAGTTGCCGGAAGTGAAGTCAATTGTGCACGTATTTCTTGTCAACAAACAGGCTTGTCGTCTCAACAGTTGTATGACGGCAACCATCAGTTGAAGGGTCGACATTCTTTGGAGAAAATACGCGAGTTAGTTACACACCAATCCTCCTTCCCGTTGCGCTATACCTCTCTTGTCGTACCTTGTGCAGTGGCCACTACTCCGATCAAAACTAGGAAGACAATTTTGCACGTGGCGTTGGCAGAGGCCGACAAAGCATCTTCGATGAGGTCCCTCGTCGGCAGTTCAAACATACTTTCGGCCCCACCAGCGCAGCTGCTGGCTCCACTGTCTGTCTGTGATTCGTTGGATTGATTTTTAATGTCATACATAAGGTTAGAGAGCCGAGTGACGACAAGCATAGAAATCGGAGCCCCCGGCAAACATTCAACACCGGCCGTCCCTCTGTATCATCCTTTTCGCTTGATCTCGGTTCGGGTGAATTCGGAGATTTTGGCGCTTTCTCCGGGTATCCTCGACGCCTCGTGCTCTCTCGCTCCGACCGCCTACGCCTAATTGCGTTCTTTGTTTGGCCCGACATCATGATACGAGATCGTACCTATATGTACATGGCTATATATATATACACGGACATACATCGTCTCACATATCTTGAAAATAACCTCCTATGGTGACGCAATATCATCATCAAAAATCTGAAGCACACGACTCAGGCGCCTTCATTAGCCTGTTGGGATGAAGGCAACCAGATTTCAATGAATGAAAATTTGACTGACAAATCTAGCGTTGTCCTAAACATGAGACTAATTGTACATCCTATACGGTTACTGCGCAGCGCTGTTTCCACCCGTGCTTCTCCAACCAAATACTTCCTGCAGGTTTGAAAGGCCAGAGATGGGATCAAGACATCAAGATTTCATCTTCGTTACTTTTTCAATTTTTAACAGCTCTTGAGATAAAGAAAATCATCGCTTCGTTTGGCAAGGGAACGCAACAAGCAAATACGAAAACCAGAAGGTGTCGCGAACCGCCGCTCTTTCTATGATTACTAGGATTGCTTTATTCCTTGCTTTACATATTTTAAACTACTCTCGCGCCTCCCACCTTCGCTCGTGAACATTTAAAATTTGGAAAAGCTGCTGGTTAAAAGGTGCATAAAAAGCACTCAGTCTAGCCTTTGTTCTCTCGTCCATTGGCGTATATGCCCGTGTATTCTTAGCATGCGTATCAATGATGGAATGCGGTGGTAAACCCAGAAAATCAAACACCTTTCCTAATTGTGCCTGCACAGCGTTATGACTTGCCATGTCTTCCATGAACATAACCATCAACTGATCTCGGCCGAATGCTTCGAGCCACGGCTGCAGCTGCAGGGCATACAATCCTCGACCTAAGAGCGAGTGGCTCCCATGGCCCAGGGGCCGCGAAGACAAATACCCGTCCTTAAACTCCTGATAGTTCATGGTCGGATGAACTCTATGCCTCTCCAGGTCTTGCATCTCGGCCTCAACAACCTCCTCGAAGGACTTTCCCAACCAGTGACTGCCCCGAGCCTTCTTCTGCTCCACGCTGCCCTCCGGGTCGGTCACCATCTGGTACTGGGAATATGCCCTGGCAACGGGACAGCGCAGGATCACCAACAACTTGGCAGTGGGTGCCAACTTGCGAACACGGGGCAAGACAATGTCGCTGTGCAGGAGGTAACTGGGCGTGGACTCGCCTGTCATGCAAGATGGGTTCTCGTTCAGCAAAGCCGCGTGGAAAAAACGCAAGTAGGTTTCTCGGTGATCTTCCCACGTCAAATGTTCCTCTCGCCGCCACCGCCAGTCCAGGTAATGCGTCTCCCTGCGCCTTGCTCTCAGGACCAAGGGATGCTGGCACAGGTATTCGTACAAAGAGGTGGTCCCACTTTTCTGGGCACCCAGGATCAGAAAGCTCGGGCATGGCCGGGATCCATGCTCGCTTTCTAGATCTATGGATCGTCGAGTCTGATGTAGTTTGGCGCCAGGGGGCAGGATACTCCTCTCGATGCTGTCCTTTTCCAAATAATCCAAAATTAAATGCACGCGAGACCGGTCCCATAGATTGTCCACGCTGTGCTTCGCTTGGTTGTTCAGCTCCACCAAGCAGCCTTCCGGGAGGTCGTACCTCTGAAGGCGATCCTTGCTAGGCCCCACTCGGAACACGATACGAGCAGGATCAGTCTCGATGGGGAGATGAATGCGGTGTGAATAGTGCACCCAGTAGCCGGTGTCGTGGTGGGGGGGGATTGCAATGCCCGGAGGCATGGAAGCGAGGAGGCAGCGTACGACCATGCGTGGAGCTACATTAAGGGCTTGAAATACTGGCAGAAGCAGGGCTTGCCATTCCGGATCATGGAACCATGGCATCTCGAAGCATCGCCGCAAGAAGTCATCGCAGTAAATGAACACAATTTTTTTAATGCCCCAGGCGTCGTGACTTGGGCGCAGTATCCCCACATTCGTCTTTTCTGCATTCTCTTCTTGCCATAGCTTCGCACCGCCATAAGAAAGCTTTCGCTTTATGCCTGCGACGCATACCTTCCCGCGCGCACTGCAGAGTGGCACACGGACCCGAGCCTCTTCCGGCAACTCATGCACGGGCACCCCTTTGTGCCCTAGAGTGATCGTGGCATTGGGAGGTACCATTCTTGGAAGGCTCACAAAGGTAGGAGATGCTTGCACGGCGCTTAGAGGTGGAGAGAGATTGGAGGAGGAGGAGGAGGGGAAAGAAGAAGTAGAAGAAGACGGGGAGGAGGAGGAGGTGGAGGTAGAAGTTTTGGGTGAAGCCGTGGCCGCGACATGTTTTGAAAGGAAAATCACATCACGATTTCTCGCATTGCAGTTGACCATGCCTGTAAATATGAAGAAATGCGCGCCGATGAGGTTGACGCGTTAGATGCGCAGAATGTAAGAACACTCATACCGATTCCCACCAGCCAGCCACCTCCTGCCTCGATGTCGACCGTCACTGTTTCAATATCACGGCAGCAGGCCTGGCGACAACAAGACGACGGCTGGCGTCGAACAAGGAAAGGACAAGACATGAAGAACTGTTATGCTGGTAAACCGTGACACTGAGACGGAATCTCAAGTCACAAAACACTGCTCAGCATGGGTATGATATACCGCCCACTCGGTGACCCTTCAGCCGGACCGCCATATGGGCCACTGGCGTTGATTTCTCAACATTCATGGAATTTCGCAATGATTCTTCAAAATTATTATCATGGCTTGCCCATATGAGTGCAAAAATATTATTTCTTCCTTTTACAAATGTTTTTAAATGCAGTGCTCAAGGGAGCCAAACATTTTACAGTGATGGACAGCTTACTAGCGTACCACCAATAAGAGGCAGGAAGGATTTCACAGCCAAAGCTGCTTTTTATGTCAATAGCGTATTTCCCAGTCTCGTACTTTAACTTAAGCTGTCAGCTTTCCCTAGTGTGCTATGCAATGTCCGCCCATCAGAGGAATTATTTCCCATTTCTGACCCGTCATCAGCCTCACCATCAGCTCTATGAATACAATGAAAAGTCTTAGGTGTGTGGGAGATGGTCAATTCAACTCTGTACAATTCACCATTTTGCAAGGTTGGGCAGATTGCAATGTGTCTCGCTGGTCGACTCGCCCGCGTTTTCTTGAAGCCCTTCTTTCTCATCGTTACCAGACTGGAGGTCATGACATTCCTGCTCCTTGGAACGTAACGCTTCCTGATGCCTCTGTCTTTCCATCTCTCGACGGTCCTTTCGACAGAGCTTGTGTCTCCTACCTTCTGTATCTTCGTCGCCCTCCTTTCCTCTCTCCTGCTCACAAGATACGACCGTCGCAGCAGCAGCTTTCCCACGTGTGTCTGTTTGCGTTTTGTTTTCCAATGGCCAATGGGCAATGTTAACGGCGAAGACTCCTCCATCCCCGGACACCATGGCGTACTTCACAGGCACACCTTTCGCCCACTTGAATACAGCCATCAGCTCCTCCTCGCTGGGCACAGGATCGTGCGTGCCCCCATACATGATGTAAAATATGGGATGTTCGCGTGCTGTTTTTCGAAACTGGGAGGAAGGAGCGTAGGCCTCGAAAGCCACTCCGACCGGACAGCTTGGCTCTGCTCGAAAAACGATTAAACTTGTCTGACGGAAGTAGGCGTAAGTGAGGTAATGCTGCAGGTCCACCGCTTCGTACAGCTCCGGCGTTGTCAGATTCCCAACTTCGAGTTTGCACCGTTCGACAAGATACAGGGTTTCTTCCGGGAATAAGTGCGTATCTCCTTCGTAAGGAAAACCCATCGAGCGAAGGTCGTTCCCACGTGTTTTTATGATGCGGCAAAGTTGTTTGTCGGGACGCCAAAGCCCTTCACAGTAGGTCTTTGCGTCACCGCATATCAGCAGAAGACCAAAAACAAAAAAATACGAATAGAGATTATCATCAGGCTCCGCAATAATGTTTCAGTCTGTCTTTGCTTTACCGAGGCTAGGTAAACAAATCCACCAAAGACTCCTACCTTCAAATTTCCCTTCGGTGGACGTTCCAATGTGCGTGCCCATACTTGTAAATTGCCAAGTACATCATCCGCAGCCACTAGCGGTAGCCCTTCCTCTTCATCCTCTTCCTCGAACTCCTCATTTCGATGCCGCTCCTTGGACAGTTCCTCTTCATGCGCATCCCCTTCCTCGCCTTCCCTTTCGGACAGCTGCCCCACGGCCAAGAGGTGTCCGACAGATTCATCCACCTCCATAGCAACTATTTAGACTATTTTATTTGCGAGAAGTTGGCCTTCAGTTGAGTTCGATTGATGTACTCTAGAAAGTCGCTTAATGGACGTCACGAAAGATGTCCCCCCTCGAGAAGTCTAAACGTTCCCGGTCGCGCCATTGTGACAAGCTTTTAACTCAACAAGCCATTGACATGTATTATTTAACTTTGATCATTTCCAGCCAGGCTTGCAGGGCGATAAATTCTAGCACACAATTTGTCCGGGCGGGCTTGGCCACGACATAGACAAGTTAGCTTAACCTCCCCCCTCCGGTTCACCAATGAGCCCGTAGCTCCCAGCCGCCGATTCATATCATCGTCCTCAGGGAAGACACAGGTCAACACATCCCCCATCCCTTAAAAATAATAGGGAGCAAAAAGAAGAACATGTCATCCTCTCTGCCCGCACTGGGAAGCAGCCGTAGACGGGAGCGCATTTTATTGGGTCTGGACCAGGCCTTCGGGATCTCTACCGTGGGAGAAGCAGAAAGAAGAAAGGATAAGGTTTCAAGCAGTAATCAAGAGGTGACCATGAGCACGAAAGAACCTTATTACAGCGACCTACCATCCCACCTCTGGGAAGCTCTCAAGAGTGCTAGCGAGGAAAAATCGCTCCAGGTCAGTTTCACGCCATAAATGTTCCATCAACGTGGTTCGCAAATCACATTGGTCCACATTTTTCCCTCTACAGTCAAAAGATGTGCTACCTTCTACGAGTTCTGTAGAAGATGTTTTACAAAGGCTTCTGCTACGAAATAGTAAGGACCTGCAGCTCCGAGGTAAAACGGTAAGCATGGACAACGCTCGCGGTCAAAACGAGCAGCTCCGAAGCCGGGCGTCACGGCGGCAGACTCGTCGATGTACGAGGCTTAGTGTGAGGACCAGTAATTTGGGGAATTCTTTGATTTCAGGAAATGGGGTTGAGAGCTCTGACGTCAAGAGGAAACCAAGAGACGTAGCTTCCCTCGAAAGCTATGAAGGGTTGAAAAGCGCGTGGCAAGACTACGCACAAGACCTCCTGACGTTATGTCAGGAAAATGCTATGCGAACAAAAGGTGGGATGTCTCCCATTTCTCCTGCGCAATCAAGACAGAATATACTCCCGTGTAGCAGTAGTCTTAAACGTGGACCCAAGAAAAGTTTGGAGAGGTCTCTGGCCATGGCAGATTTTTCTGGATGTCAAATTAAAATTCTTGATTCCAAATGCGTCTCAGAGGTGGGTTTTGAAGGCCTTGTACTTCACGAAAGTCGTGGAGCCTTACATATTTTACCCCTCCCGAGAAATCACAGAAGCAGTCAATTATGTCATGCCTCTAAGCGTTTGCGAATCATACCCAAAAAGGGGCGGCGATTTCAGGCGGATGTATTGACTTCATCAGGACGGTGCACAGTGATATGGCATGGTAACGGACTTATTGATCGAGAGAGACTAACCGCCTCTCCCGCCAGTATGCCGAATAGATGTCGAGGTTTGGAGAGGGAATTAGGAAGGATGTTGCGTAACACATGTGTTGACTCATGACTCGCAATAATTACACATCGATTGCATTAGTTTCTCGAAGGAAGACTTTCAGTAAATCGATTTCAAGAAAAAGTGAAGTTGGAAATCGAACAGGTGCCACTACATTTGTGTCAAATATACTTTAATTTTGACAACGAGACAAACGGCAATGAGGAAAGAGTAGACTGCAACTCTCCTCTCCAGCTTCCTCAATTTTTTCTGCAAGGCGCTGTAACGCCTTTAATTTTCGGTACGCACAAAATTGATGTCCCTGGTGTGATGTCAGGACACCGTTTCTTCCCCGACCTTGTTCGATTTCCGTTACGTTCGGGTGTAGCCGTGTCAGGCTCAAATTTAAGCCCGTGCCCTGCCAGCACATTTGCTCTCACTACTGTTTCGACAGCCAGAGATTAATATACCCTGAAAAGATTGACAATAAAACGTCACATTGATCCTGGGATGGTCGTGGATTAGCTTAGCGCGGCATCTGTAAATTGCAACTTGCCGTGGTGGTGAGAAGGGCTTTTGATGATCCCGTGCTCTCACAGGCCGGGCCGCGCGGCCGCGGGGACCCATAGCGCGGAAGGCCAGAGGAAGCAAGTATTTTAATTCCACAATTCAGAAAGTAACGGCGCGCGTGCGCATGATTCACTGTATATTGACGCCCGTCACTGCGCTGCCTTTTTTCCGTCCTCATCCATTTATCTATTCCTTGACAGGCAGTACTGACATACTCCGTTTGGAATTTCTGGACGATCGCATGAGAGCGTGCTACCGTGGTGTTGATGAAGGCGTGGGGATGATGGAGTCAGGTACTTTCAGTCGGTACGAATTGGCAAGCAGCGCGTCACCGAATGTCACGGCCGTCCCACCATTGTCCAATGGAGGGCAGTTCCTGGTGCCAGAAGGGATGTGGAAGAGTCAGGATGCCCATATCGCGCCAGCGATGGAACGAGCCTTCCCCACCACCACATCCCCTGCTAGCAATTTCCATAGCAGTGGGGAGTTGGGGCCTGGTATACTGCTCTCGGCCCGGTGTGGTCAGGGCCGGCCACCTCAGCATCCGCCCACCTATTTCTCGACGTCACTCTCGCACTCACACCTGGAGCAGCGGCCAGACGCGGACATGCTCAAACCTGGGGGCCCAACGTCTGTGGGCACACGGGCTGGGTTTTCGGCGGAAGCATGTCTCCTGACAGCCGCGGCCAAATGCCGGGACATGGCCTCGCAAGCGAGCTTTCATCGCTCCACCCTGATCAAGAGCTCCCCCTCAGCATTTTCTACCGTCAAAGCCTCCAAAAGCGTGTCCGCCCGATCAAAAAGGGAGGAAGGAAAGGGCGATGAGGGGCTGAGGCGCAGGAGCAGCAGCAGCAGCCCTCAGACCAGGAAGGGATTGAGCTGGGAGGCAGATGCCGCCAGAAGAAGTTCTAGCGCGGGTCATGAAAGGGAGCGCACCACCCACGGCATGCTTCCCCTGAAAAAACGACGGCATGCCAGTGCCAGCCCCTCAAGCTGGAGTAGCTCCGAGTCTGGACAGCTGCCTCCCTCTCTCGGGGCCTCCGAGGGCCGTGCCAGCGCCCCCTGCCACCGTTACACGCCCTTCGCGCCCTCCCCTACGCCCTCCCTCCTCGACACGTCCGGCTGGTTGGTCCCCGACTTTCCCTCCCGCCCGTCCAGCGGACTCCCCACCCTGCCGCCCCTAGGGGACACAGTCAGCCCGATCTCGCCCCCTCCGGCTGTTGCCTTGCCCCCGCCCACCCCCTCCCACGCCGGCTCGCCACCCGCCTCACCCTCCTCAGCGGCTCTCGCCGACAACGTCCCTTCGGAGAACGACGTTAACTCCTTACCGTCGCTCTTCCGAGAGGACAGTCCCCGCAGCTGTTGCAGTTTCGACGTACCGCACGAGGCTGAGAAGGAGGACGACCTGTTAGCCGCCCGACCGTGTGCCCCGGCCTGCACGACGTCAAGCCAAAGGGAGGAGGGGCAGGCATTGGGGCTTTCGGATAATGCTGGGCCTTCTCCGTCGACCTTACGCGCGTCACTGGCGCCGTCTGCCCCCTCCGTTCCGACCAATACGCCCCAAGAAGAGCGGCCAAAGCGTGCCCGGGGCGCCTCTGCCTCGGTGACTAGTACCAGGCCCGGCAAGAAGTACGCTGCGCGGAATGCACCTAAAACGCGGAATATACCTATAACTCGGAGTGTGACGGAAACTCGGAATGCGCCTGAAGCATGCAAGACGAAGGCGCTGAGGCGAGGGCCACACGACGAGGAACCACCTCTGCTAGCAAGAGCGGGTGCGGGGGAGCCAGGTCCTGGCAGAAGGAGGAAACGGACAGCCCCGGCCGCGGAGGGCTCTGGCAGGTGTCTGCCAGCAAGGCGAGGGAGCTTTCGTGGTAGAGCGAGGGAGGTTAGGGGCGCGGGGGACAGTAAGGCGGTCGCGAGTTCTGCCCCTCCCGTCGAACGCCCCCACAGGCTCCAGGTACTCGATAGCACCGTGTCCGCCAAGGATGTCATTGCATTCGGGCAGCCATGGGACCCCAAAAAAAGAGAGCACCTGCCTGCTCGAAACCTCATATGAAATCCATTCTCTTTCCCCGGCGCATCTCGCATCGTCAAGGCACTCAGGCCAAGGAGGTGGAAAATTTGGCTATGATGAACCTGGAAGAAGCCATTGCAGACGACGGCACGAAGTGGAAGGTAGGAGATTTTGGCTTTACAAAATACCACATGTATCCCACATGGCCTTTGGTTGTGCGAGCTTTGAGAATCGCCCTAGACGGGGAGACCGTTGCGTCCATCGAGTTTTTCGGGGAGTCGGGGCACGTGGAATGCGCCTTGCATGCATTGGTCAAGTACGAGACTTTGTTCTCCAAATCTTATCCCCTTGTCATTTCAAGTCTGTATACAGACTCCATCGTTAGCTCTATTTTGGCTTATCGAAAGCAACACATGCTTTCTGAAACTGCCTTTTACGGGGTGGTGGGTGTGTCTAAAGAGCATGAGCGTGAGGCCTTTCGATTTTTTTTGAGACGTACTTTGTCCGTAAAGGCATCAGAAATGTGGTCGAAATTAAATGCGCGTTTTCCCGTCGAAATGGTGGCAGATCAGTCACACAACACCCACAAATAAAGTGGTTCAAAGTAGTGAGAAAATATGATAGTTGCACAAGACCGTACGCGCCGGAGAGGTAATCATATGTAGAATAGAAAATGGGGGTTGAAAGTTGCGGATTATGTCTGGCGAACGAGATACCTATGAAATCATTGAATGTATCAAAAATTGCCTGGCACCGTGCATGCTCTATTGACATTTACTTGCGTTGCACGGGGAACTTTGTCGCCGGACGCTATCGCCAAGCCGCTCTATGCGAAGGCGCTCGTAGTCTCTCTGTCCCTTACTGTCCTTCTTTGACTTGCGTATGTCCTCTGTACAGATGCATGGATGGATCTTGGGATCTCAATATAAATGTTACATCTTTTACAGGGTTATGGGGAGAGAGCAAGCAAAGCAGGGGACGTGGCTTGTTTTCGACCTCCCTCCTTCGTTAGCGGGAGGCCGCGGAAGCAACAAGAAGACTCAGGCAACGCTCAGAAAAGCTCGATGTCACGCTTTCTTCATCATATTCGCGGTGCTAAAATTCTGTTACTGTAGCCCTGTCCTAGCTTCTTCATTTCCAAGCGCTCCTGCTGGTGGCGGGTTCGGGAGGGGGGAACCTCCCTTGCCGCCAAACTGGGCCCTTTTCTACGATCATGATGGGCAAGCTTATGTGAGTCCCCACGACTATAATAAGGAGAAATTGCGTTGCTCACGTTTTCTGTCTTTTTCTCTGCCATTCTTCCCGCAGCTTGCTAAATTTTTCCTTTACGTTCCACTTGAAAGTACTATAACCAGGTGGATGGTCGCCGGCAGTGGGAGCATCCCGGTGGAGAGACCGCTGCTCCTGCCATTCCAGCACCTGCATACCTCACGCCTCATTCTACCGACGAAAAGCCCGGCATGGACGCTCGCAGGAGCCGGTGGTATCCTGCGGAGGACGCTCACGGCCGAGTTTATTACGTTGACTCCTACTCAGGCCTGACGAGCTATCAGCCCCCCCTGCGTGGCGGGGACGAGACAGACAGGGAATGGAGCCCACCGACAGAAACCGCTGACGGTGCATACCCGAGCTACTATCATCCCCAGCAAGGCAATCTCGAGCAGGGAGGGGAAGTCGGGCAGGAGGAGGAGGAGAGGCGGGGGGCGGAGGCCCGGGTGAGTCGGCCTGGCGCTGAAGGGGAGCGGGAGGAGGGCGCGCCCGGGACCGGAGAGGACCGCTGGGAGGGAAGCGCTCAGGAGGAGCCGGCGCGGTGGTCTTGGGAACGAGAGCGGGCAAGCATCCTGGAAGAGAAGGAGGCTCTGGCCTCGGAGGTGGCCATGCTCCGGGCACGCCGGGGGGAGGCTAAGCTTGACGAGGAGAAACCGGTCGAGCATGCAGCCAGGGAAGAAGGCGACGATGTTGCCCTGCTGGGGGCGCGGGAGGAGATAGCGCGACTGGAGGGTGAGGTTGGGGCGTGGAGGGGGTGGGTGACGTTGCTGAGCTTGCGGTTGGAGGCTGGGAGGGGAACTGGGACAGCGGAAGGGGAGTCGCTGGCCCGGGAGCTCGGAGAGATGCGGGAGGCGCTGGCTGAGAAGGAGAGGGAGGTGGAGGAGGGGCGGGCGCGGGAGGAGGAGGCGCGGTCGCGGTACTTGCTGGCGATGGAGGAACTGCGCGAGTTGCGCGGAGACGGGGCGGAGGGAGGCGGGGTAAGGGAGGGGGGGAGGGTGACGGGCGCCCGCACCCATGTCTACGTGGAGGGGGAGGAAGAAGGGGAGGAGGAGGAGGAGGAGGAGGGAGAGGAAGGTTGGAGGGAGGGAGAGGCTTCGAGGCCGTGAGGGTCGGGATTTGGGCCCTTGGTCGGAGCGCGGGGAGAGGGAGAGCGCCTCCTCCTTGGTGGGCCGCGCCCTCTCTGCCTGTCTGCGCGCCTGGGTGCCTAAGGCGATCCGGGGGCCGACGCGGGAGGAGGAGGCTATGGAGAGCCTAAACAGGACGGTGGCGCGCCTCCGCGAGAACGGAAGCGCCTTGATGGAGTCTTTGGAGAGCCGGAACAGCCTGATTGAGGAGCTGCACCAGCGGGTGGAGTGCTACGAGGAGGAGGGGGAGAGGCGGCGAAAGACGATCAGGTCCTTGCGGGGGGCGCTGGCAGAGCTGACGGAGGAGGTGAACGCGAAGAGCGAGGAGGCAGGGGCCCTCCGCCGGGAGCTGAAGGGGTTGGTCCAGGAACTGCTTTGGAAAGACGCCAACATGACGGCCCTGAGCACGCAGGTGCGGGTGGGGGAGGCGCGCATCGGGGCGTTGGAGGCAGAGAAGGCGCGGGGGGAGGGGGAGAGGGCGTCGGTGGAGGCAAAAGCGAGCCAGATCGCCGCGGCTCTTGGTGTGTTGGAGAAGGAAGTGGAGGAACTGCGACGGGAGGCGGGGGAGATGCGGAATCGAACCAGCGAACAGCTGGGGTTAATAACCGGCTTGGAGGAAGAAAAGCGCGCGGTGAGCGAGCGACTGAAAGAAGCAATGGCAGCAGAAAGGGAGGCGCTCGAGACGGCCGACGCCCTGCGCGTGGACAAGGAGCGACTGGGCGAAGAGAAGGACGCTTTGAGTCAGGAGAAGGCACTCTGGGTCCACGAGAGAGGGGCGCTGGAGGCGGCTATCAAGGCGGCAGAGACGGAGATGCGGGAAAGGGAGGAGCGGGAAGGAGAGATGGCAAAGGAGAGGGAGGAACTAAAGCGAGCCTTGGCTGACGAGAGAGAGAAGCAGGAGGAGGAGAGGCGAAGAAGGGAGGAAGTGGAGGCGGAAACAGAGAGGAGGAGGCAAGAAGAACGCGAGGAAGACGCCTGTCGGACACGAGCGCATGCTGAGGTACAGGATGAAGCAGTGCCGGATGGTAGGAAGACACATGAGCCGCCGCCCCCCCAGTTCCCCACCTTTCCCTGGACGGGGCTAGAAGGCGCAAGAGAGCGCCCCCCTCCCATCCCTCCTCAGGAGGCACGCCATGAGCGCCGGTGTTGGTGGCTGCGCATCTGGGGGGGGCATATTCATGCCTACCCGGCCACGGGGAAGAGGAGGGTTTGGTGAGCAGGGGCCTCTCTTTTGAAAGGGCTGTAACTCCGGCAGTGGGCTGCCTGCAGACCCCAGGCTCACGTCTGGACGATGCACGAAAAGTATGTGTGAACAAACGAAACGAGCTAACAGCGCGTCGCTCCCAATTACCCTCTCATCTTTTTCTTTGCACACGTTTCCGCGTCTTGTGACCCTTCGCCTTCACTCTCTTGCCACACAGTAATAGTGTATACCCCGCCCATGACACAAAGTTCTGGCTCGTAAACAATACAAAGGCGACGTGGGCGATCGACATTTCCCCTAGCCATGACCGAGTTGCCGTGGCACCTTCCTCTTTGCACACACCCCTGATTCGTGCTCTAAACGCCAGACCAGCCTTCCTTCTAAACCATCCCCAGGCACCACACAAATTTTGTACACTACAAAAGGCCCGCTTCCCCCGTGGGCTGCATGTGCTACTCCAATGCGACCGGGATAAATCCATCTCTTCTAGGGATTTTGGAGTGTTTTACAAGCCCCCCGACGCCGCTTCCTGGGAAAAGAGGCCCGATGGGGCGACATAGTCGGTACTTGCCCCGCCTCGACACCCTCCACCCTGCGGCATATATATATGTATACATAGGGCTTTGTAATGGACAATCACCATGTGCTCACTCAAGCCGTCACCCCTCCATGCTCTTAATGCATGTGTGTGTGTGTGTGGCAGGGAAGTCTTCACAAGACCTGGCGGCGTCCAAGTACAGAACGCCCGTCCCCATCAGTCCTCCCGGCACAGCCCCCGTCACCCCATCCCCTGACACCCCTGTCCTCACCCTAACCCTAACCCTAACTACATGTATCTTCCCGTACAAACATCTATATGGAACAACAATATTGACAAAGGACCCTTGCACAGGGCCACGCTGTCGAGCGATACTACCTTCCTCGCCTGCACCCGTCGTCCTCTCTGGCATAGATTACCTCAGAAGTACGCCTTGAATTTCCCCGAGCAGTGCAGCAGGGACATCATGTACAGCATGGCAGGATAGTACCGGCCCTTGCCCGAGGGTATGGGCAGGTCCCACAGCTCGCGCACAAAGGAGGGTTTCAGGGCCTGATCCCTCGCCGCCAGCACCACCACGGCGTTCATCGCCACCAGACCGGGGTCGTGCCCCGTGTTATTATCCGCCACCTGCCCGTCCGTCGTGTATTGACTCGCGTACTCCGGCCCCTGGGAGGCAAAGAAAGCCAAGATCCGATCCGCAAACTTGGGCTGCCAACCGTCCGCGTTCCACCAGGCCCAGTCCACTGCCACATTGGCGGGGGCACGCCAGGCGTCCCACTGGAAGTTGGTGTGTCCCCCCAGATTCGGGTCCGGGGCAGGCTTTCCGTCCAGGGTCGTGTAGTCGGGCATCAGCCCTGTCTTCTTGTTCGACGCCACGTGGAAATAAAAGCGGCTTTTGCGGGCCGCGCCCGACCAAAACCCCGACGCGCGGGACTCTCCTTCATTGGCCATGAAGCGAGCGAAGGCCTCGTAGAAGTGGGGCAGGTGGTAGGAAGGGTTGGAGTGCGTGGAGCCCCAGTCCGTCGGATTGAAGGTCGCCTTCCCGTCCCGGGAGAAGAATCCGCGCTGCCACTGGCCCATGACGCGGAGGAGACGCAGGGCCTCTGCCTTGTACGGGTAAGCGGGCGTGGAGCCCCACTTTCGATGGGCAGTGATCAGGGCCATGGCGATGTAGGCCTCGGCGTCTGGCGCTGGAATTACGTCCTTGGCGTCCACCAGGAGGCCGCCCTTCGTCACGCGCCAGGCGAAGAAGCTGGCAAATGTCCCTGCCGTGTGCTGCATGTGAAAGCGTGCCCAGTTCCAGAGCCTGTTGAAAGGCTCCTGCTCGTCCATGTGCACGCAGGTAATCATCCCGTACGAGATGCCCTCGCTCGTCACCATGTCACTCTCTGTGTTGATGATCTGCGCCATGTTGGGCTCCACCTCCACATAGAGGGCCTCTGTCTCCGGGTCGCCGTGGAAGAGGCGGGCGTAGGCCTCTTGGACCTTCACGTCCGACTCCGCTGGCGTCTTGGCCATGAGCTCTGTGAAGAGATTCCGATACACACCCGTCACGGCCGCGCCTTGGTCTCCCCCCGGGAGGAGCCCCTCCACCTCGATCGTCCTCCGGGCCGCCATGCTGAGAACCACGATCATCACGATCAGCGCCAGGGTCGTCATGATCAGGCACACCGCCGCCTGTCGACGCGTGTACTTGCGGGGGTCGAGGACGGCGGGCAAGGCATCCGTCCAGTGCTTCCGGGGGGGGGGCTGGCCGCGCCTCCTGCCCCTGTGCAATTCCTTGCCTGCCCATCCCGGCGCCTGACTGTCATACGCGGAGCCCAGCCCTGCCTGGCCTTGGCCGGCCTCCACGCGCGAGGGGGAAATCGAGGGAGGCGGACGGCGCGTAGTCAGCCCCTCCCACGTCGTAGGTGGCGGCAAGGCGGGCGGCTGCCGCCCTTCGTCCGCTCGGCTTGGGGGGCCGTGGGGGGGGGGCGTGGGGGAGAAGGCTGCGTCTTGGCCGGGTACTGCCTGGGCGGTAGGGTCCGCGAGGGCCGATGAGTCGCTTTGGACGTTGATGCACGAGTCGTAGCTGCTGGGGCCGTGCGGGCTCCGACCGGGAAAAGCGGCTGGGCGATGGCCCGCAGAGGTGGAGACGGGTGGCGTACCCTGCCTCCACGACGCTGCCACTGCGTTTGCGGCGCCTGTAGCGGCCGCCACGGCAGCACCAGCAACGGACCAGGGGTATTTCAATGGACGCGAGGAAGGCGAGGAAGAAGGCGCCGACACGGCGGGAGAGGGGGAGCGGGGTAGGGAGGAAGGGGAGGAGGAGGAGGAGCACGTGGATCCCATGGAAAAGCTGTCGTCCGACAAACCTTCCTCCTGCGCCACTGTCGAGGTAACAAGGAACGACGGAATGGTTGAAAATGACGCAAAGTTCTCGGTAGGATTGAAGTCGCACATCAATTTGCCGACAGACGTGTTGGTCCGGCCCGAGGGAGTGGGAGGCCGCGGCCGAGAAGAGGAATTTGAAGTGCCATGGTCTGCAACGCCTCTTCCGTCCCGCGACGTGTGAGGGGCCTTTTCACCTGCTTGTCTAGAGAAAGACTGATAGGAATGGATGTGGAAAGGGATCACGTATACATGATGAGCTGTGTGATTCGAGGACGGCCACGGTGATAGAGCTATGCCTCATGCGAAACAGGGAGGTACGGAGAAGGTCCAAAACTTTCCCTAAAGTGACTCCATTCACCGTCTCACGAGAGAGAATTGTATGTATATCTATCATCGCGTCACATCACACGCGTTTCATCCTGATTGGGTCAAAATGTGTCACTTCAAGGTAAACCCCTGTTGGACAAGCACGGAATGAGGCGGCCGCGTATCTTGACAGCCTCCCCATGGCTCATACCGGGCATTGCCACAGCTTCGGCCCCACCCGCACTCGCACATGCACCACACTTCTTGAATGAGGGGAAATTTATACACCAACCTGCTCGAGGGTCGCTGCACCAGCCATAAGGTTGCGCCCCATGGGCAGAGACCCCACACGTTCTGAAGATCTCTTCCCGGGGCAAGTCCGACCAGCTCTTTCACTGTCGGGATGGCCCTCGACAGATTTGATGCACCTCGAAATTCAGACCTGTGGTTAAAGGGTGCGTAGATTGAAATCGAAAGCATTGGCATGAGATGCGTGGTGCGGAGCACGGGCCCACGCCCCGAGAAAGTACCTCAACCCGAGGCATGTGATAAGCAGCGCTACAGATTTTTCCCCTGCCGTGCTTCCCCTCCTCGCCCCCTCCTTCTCGCCTTTTTTCATACCCCCCGAGCCCCACTGAGGCCAGCCCGCGACTGGACGCCTGCCTGAGCACCTGTGTGCGTATGCATGTCGATTGCAGGTTTCCACGCCCAAAATGTGTGCTTAGACAAGTCGCATTGGGATCCGCACGAGTTGTCATGTGAAAAGTGTATTCGCGAAGAGCGGGTATGAGACTAGCCAGAAGAAAAAGCAAAGGGCAAGCATTTCAAAAGATCTTCCCTTCTCTTCAAAGATCGTGTACGATAGTATGTTTTTGGCCCACATCCACCGCGTATAATTAAACGGACTTTCCCTCTCTTCGCAGCACCAGGAAAGCTGCGGCAAGGTGACCCGAGTTACCACGATCCGTCCATCTCATCCCTATCCTTTTCTCTCGCCTCCTGGACCATCACCACATCACAAGATTTAACCCTAAAATTCCTCTAGATGATCTGATCCCATTCCCCCATCCCACCCCTCCCATCGTGTACCACTCGGGCTAAGAGCTGCTACCTTTTTCACTCCCATTACCGACCTATCCACCACTCTAGGACACCTGCCTCCTCCCAGAGTTACTGAAACTGAGCCTGGCGCTGGCACTGCTGGAGGCTCTCGTACAAGAAAGTGCAAGCGTCCACGTTGCCGGGGTTCGCCTGCAGGCAGGCCTGAAAGTTCTGTCCGTCCAGGGCGCAAGGACCCTGGCCTCCCTGCGCGGGGGCACCGTACTGCTGTTGGTGTGCGGGCTGCTGGGCGTAGGCTTCCTGCTGGTGAGGAGCCTCGCTGTCGCCGGAGAACGCCCCGGCCGCGGCGCCCACGGCCTGTGGAGGAGAAAGGAACAAGGTGTCGTCGGATTGATTTCATGGCTTCGGATTCTCTAGGCTTTCTGTCCCGACAGCAAACATCTGAGCCCCCTTCAAACCGCTATGCCGCAACGTTCCCATGCACACGGTCGCCACTGCGAACAAGCTTTCTACATTAGAAACCGCTACAACAAATACAACCACACTGGGGTGCGTCAAGAATGGTCCCGAAACAGCGACTTACCCTGTGCGCGACAGCACTCCCTGTCCCGAAGGCAAATCCCTGGGCAATCGTTGAGGCGAATCCGCTCATCATTCCCCCGCCTACGTGAGGACACGGTATGAAAAAAAAAAAGGCGACAAGGTAAGCCAAAACCCCCAGGTTCTCCCAGCGACACACAGCGAGGGTGTGAAACGGGTCAGCACATCCAAGAGGAGCTTTATCTGTCCATACCTTGCTGGGGCTGGTGCGGAGCCGGAGGCGCGGAACTGACGAACAAGAACGAGACAAGAATAGGACATGATTAGGCTTCTGCATGTGATGCATACCTGTTCTCTTTCTTTTTAAGCGCTTACCGTTGCGGTGCCGCAGGCACGGAGGACGGGCGGGGGGGAGCCCGGGCAGGGGCGCGAGCAGGGGCGGGGCGGCTGCTTCGGGAACTAAGAAATGAGATCATGGAAGGGAGATGTGAGGGTCCGGAGGAACCAGCACGTTCACGTGCGCGTAATGTGTCTGAAAGCCAAAAGCCTTGCCCCTTTGGCATCCCAGGACAAGTCGGGCAGATTCGGAGGGAAAGGCAGGCGAGCGGAGGACTCCCGTCCCCCCCTTCAATGTTACCCGTCCCTACAGGAAGTACTCTAAGCTCAGACTACGCTACGCATTTCCTTTCAAAGATTGTCGTTATCTTTGCTGTAACTCAGCTTCATGCCCGTCCGCGTTGTGAAAAGATAGCGCACTCCGTTCCAAGCTCCCCGAATCCTTCCAGATGCCGCCCGCCGTGCATCCCCCCCCACATTTCAACCAGTTGTGTTCAAAACGAGGACTTACCGAGCCATATCGATGGAGTAAAGTGAAGTTTGCTGTCAAAAAGTGAAAGGACTGGCTGTGGAAGCGCGGGTGGGGAAGTTATGTTTTCGAAGTGAACGGGTGAGGTGGCGGCGCCTTGTTGGTTACTACGGTAGGTGCCGGCCACGGGCGCAGACCCAAGATAACTTGCCCTGTATGGAGCCACAGGGCATAGGACACGAAGCCTACACCTGCAAAGGGTTCACAATGTACCACACATGCACACAACCTATCTCACGGACAAGCCACGCCTTGGTGGTGTTGCTACAGTGGCAAGGACTTGCGTCCGAGTGCTCTTGTCGTCGAGACCTTCAAGAAGCGAGAGAGGTCACGTAGACTAGGCCCACGCGCATCAGATATCCTGACAAAGTCGTTTCTTTTTCACTCCTACAGGGACTGAACGCACCACGGGCTTTCGAATATCAATAACTGAGCCAAGGAATGCTACGACCCCGAGCGGGTGTCTCAATGGCTGCCGTTGCTACCACAGCCACACTTTTTTTCCTCGGCCGGGCGCGGGCCTCACCTCTTGTGGCTCAAGCTGCCTTCCACGCGCCGCGAGGGTCTCCATCGAGCTATTCCCCTGCGGGTGCGACATTAGTGTCCCGTGGAATTCGAACGCGCTCTGGCCCCGGCTCGGCCATTGCCAATTCGATAAGACACGCGTGGGGCACGTTGCTTCGTTCAACTATGGTGGAGGAAGTCGACCCTGGGGAAGTGGAGGGCACTGATCTTCGCGTCCTCAAGTATCCAGACCCTCGCCTCCGTGCAGCCAACGCGGAAATCACTGAGTTTGGTCCGGAAGTGGCCGCTCTCGCCAAGGACATGTTTAAAGTCATGTACGCGATGAATGGTGTAGGGCTGGCGGCTCCTCAGGTGGGGGTCAACCAGCGGCTGATGGTATTCAATCCCCAAGGGGACAGGCTCAAGTGGCTGAACGAGGTCATCCTCTGCAATCCTGTGATCGTGGAGAAGTCGGGCAAGACGAACATAATGGAGGAAGGGTGCCTTTCTTTTCCGGGCATGGCTGGCGATGTACGGTTTGGGCTGACCAGGGAGGGACTAAGGGATACAGGATCCTGTGTTGAGAGAGGAACGCTTTTTCTAACATTGAATCTACTCTCTTGCATGATCTTTACGCAGGTTGAGCGCTCTTTGACCATCAAGGTGACGTTTCAGAACGCTAAAGGAAAGAAGTTTACCAAGAAGTTTCGTGACTGGGAGGCTCGCATCTTCCAGCATGAGTATGACCACCTGGATGGCGTGCTCTACATGGACCGGCTTGTGCCGGAATCCAAACAGAAGGTATGCCAAGCACGCTTGAGGTCGAGCGGGAGAGTTGAAGCTAGCAATGTACTGGCACGTGACGGCATGGAAAGCGGTTTGTCGTAAATTCGATGTTTCCGCAGATCTCTGTTTGGAAGACAAACCAGGGAATTTTGAAAAATCAAAATGCCTTCTACACACACAGGTGCAGCCAGTGCTGGACAAGCTGGTTAGTGACTTCGGACCGGGCGGTGCATTGTGAATATAGTATGGCAGGGGGATAGGGGAGGTCGAGGAAGAGATGCAATGCAGTGCGCAGGCAATTTTTTCAAAAACGGACCACCACGCCCAATTTAAATGCAACTCAATTATTTCAGTAAGGACTTTTGAACTGAATTGACGGATGCCATTTGTCGTCGCATTTGTGTTGGGTCCTTTTGCGTTCTTGCGCCCTTCCTTTTCCCCCCCAGTCAAGTCATGCTGCAGAATTAGATGGGCCACACGCACACAGGCTGCGTCCTAACAATTCTCATACAAGTGAAGAAGTGCCATTGGACTGAAACTATAGCGCGATACACATCTCTGCATTGAAAACTCGTGTAAAAGTAACCTTTACTGTAGGAAAGGGTGCGCACCCACAGCATTCATTTCCAATGCACTCTCCCATCTTCCCTCACTCTTCAAAGGCCACCTCTTTCTTCACTTAACCGCAAACGGCTACCTGGAGGAAATTTTTCTCGTCTTTCTATTCGCTTTATGCTTCTCCCTTTATCAAACCTTGGTCGCCGTCCAGTTCTAGCTTTACAACGTCACATCGGCACGTATCCCGCAAAGTTCACAACCGGCGCGTCACCTGCAAGACGAGAGATGCATTTCGAGACGCTAACCATCGAAACAAATCGCAGTGACGCACCAGGCGTGGCTTTCGTCACAATTAATCGCCCACGCAAGCGTAATGCGATGAATAGTAAGTTTTGGGGAGAGTGCAAAGAAGTCTTTGACACGCTGGGGGAGGAGGGAGAAGTGCGCGCGGTGGTACTGGCGGGAGCGGGCAAGGTGTTCACCTCCGGCTTAGACTTGTCAGACATCGGCATCGACTTAATGGGTGGAAGTGGCAGTGGCAGTGACGGAGAAAGCGTCGACGTGGCCCGGCAGGCCTTCAAAATCAAGAGACATGTCACACGCATGCAAGAAGCCTTCAACGCCATCGAACGCATCCCTCAACCCGTGGTGGCGGCCATTCACGGGGCATGTATCGGTGGGGGAATCGACTTGATAGCTGCATGTGACATACGGTACGCCTGTGCAGAGACAATTTTTAGCATCAAGGAGGTGGACATCGGCCTGGCGGCAGACTTAGGCACCCTGCAGAGGCTTCCGCGCGTGACCGGCAACGAAAGCTTGCTGCGAGAGCTCGCTTTCACAGGACGCAATTTTTCGAGTGCCGAAGGACAGGCATTAGGCTTGCTTAGCTCTGTCCTGCCCTCACCCGCGGAGACATTGGCGAGAGCGACGGGTCTCGCCATGGAGATCGCACGCAAAAGCCCAGTGGCCGTCGCAGGCACAAAGGCCAATTTGCTGTACTCTCGGGACCACAGCGTCCAGGATGGACTGAATTACATGACAACCTGGAACATGGCCGCATTGCAGAGCGAAGATATCGGCAAGGCGGTCCAAGGGGCGATGCTGAAGGAAACACCGACGTTCTCGAAGTTGTGAGGGGAGGGATTGGGAAGCGCGGCGCCAAGAAAAAGAGACGAGAAGTTGAACGTTGAGACAAGAAGTTACGCACCGCAAATTGTATTTCTCCTTCGATATTTCGCCCAATTTTTTGGGGCGTCTTAAATGATCAGATGCTTTCCGGGACAAAACGGAGCCTCCGGGATCCAAGGCATGCCCTCGCAGTCGACAAACAGCCTACACTCTCCCTCAGCGTGCCTTTCCATCGCTCCTTTCCTTCGCGTGCTATGCCCCTCAATCCCCCTCCCCCCTTCCTGTACATGTCTGTACATGACATCTTCCTCCCCGTTGCCTAGGATTAAAAGACTGTGCTTTGACCTATATTGCATTCTTAATCCCTTCCTCCTCTTCCTTTGCCCCGCATTCTTTTCCTTTCCAATCAGCCCTGGCCTCCAACAACGTCATCCTCCACAGAGACCGTTCCCTGCCGCTCCACTTCTGCAGCCTGCAAGCACCTGGGCCCGAAGAGACGCCTGCCCCCCCATTCCCATCTCACCCTGCCACCGCAGTCTCTTTGAAGCCCGCGCAGGCCCGGTCTACCTTCTCCCGGTTTGTCCTGCCTACGATCTCCGCCACGGCCCTGACCGTCCGGGCGATGTCCTCCTCGGTCACCATCAGGTTCGTGACGGCGCGGAGCCTGTCTCCTCGATAGGCCCCAATGCCCAAAAGGACGTTGTACTGCTCCTTCAAACGCCGCACCACCTCCCCCGCGGGCAGGCCCAGGACGCGGAAGTAGACGATGTTGGTGGAGACGAAAGATGGGTCGCAAACGACGCCTGGGATCTGGCTGAAGCCCGTGGCCAAGGCCTGCGCGTTGTGATGGTCTCGCTCGAGCATGGGTACATTGTGCTCCAGAGCGTACAACCCCGCAGCTGCCAGAGACCCCGCCTGCCGCCAGCCACCCCCCAGGACTTTTCTTTGGCGCTTCGCCTCCTTAATGATTGCGTGCGTGCCCACCAGCACGGAGCCGATTGGTGCGCCCAGGCCCTTGCTCAGACAAAGGGAGACGGAGTCCGCCTCCCGCACGATCTCCGAGGCGGGCATCTCCAGGGCCACGGAGGCGTTCATCAAACGCGCCCCATCCACGTGGAAGACGAGCTGGTGCTCGCGACAAAGTGCACCTACCTCTGCCATGAAGGACGGCGGCAAGGGCGACCCATTTGCCTTGTTGTGCGTGGTCTCCACGGCTACTAAGGAGGTGCGCGCGAAGTGGAAATCGTCGTCACGGATGGCCTCGCGCAGGTCGCTCAAGCGGTTAGTCCCATCCCCTAACGTGGCGACCGGATGAAAGGCCACGCCGAGGAGGGCCGACGCACCCCCTCCTTCGTAGTTGTAAATGTGGTTCTGGTGCCCCAGGAGGATCTCGTCCCCACGCTTGCAGTGCGCCGCCAAGGCCAGCAGATTCGTCATCGTGCCCGACGCCGCGAACATGCCAGCTTCTTTTCCGAGGAGCCCAGCCACTGCCTCCTCCAGACGCTGCACAGTTTTGTCCTCGTTGTAACAGACGTCACCTACCTCGGCATTATACATGGCTTTGCGCATCCCGTCGCATGGACGCGTGAAGGTGTCGGAGCGAAGCTCAACTGTACGGTACACAAGGACTGAACGCATAAGGAACCAATGCAACCAAAAAAGCCCTTTTTGAAATCCCAAAATGTCCTTCTGTCGGCTTAAAAAGTCTTTTTTTGCAAGTCGACGCTCTGACACAGGTCTCAAGCAAAGGGCGGAGTTTTGAGGGGATATGGCCTAGCGTCCGCACGCATGGCAGCAAAGACAATAGGAGTCCACTCACCAGGTTTTCTAAACTCATTTTTGGACGACGTCAAGCTTCGTCGGAAGGTGGTCCGCAAACCCCAAATACCGCAGGAATTTCCCGTGCGGCGAAAAGCGAACGCCATCTTAGGACTCCTCCTGTCAAGAAATGTAGTCAACATGTCGGAGCGAAAAGTATGGCAGTCCACGGGTAAACAAGCACACAGTTGACCGCCCGACAATCGCTGTGTAAATCACTGATTCATCCCCCATGAGAGGCAAAACTTTATAAATTGCTGGCAAAGGGTTGGAGCTGGCCATCCTGGCACGGAAGTTACGACCCTCCCCCCTGCAGGGAAAGTGGTACGTCACACGCTTGAAGAAAAGAAATTCCTGACTCGAGCCTCAAAAGACAGTGAGGGCCACGTAATGCCTTTTCTTCGCATATATGTGCATGCTTGATGCCCTACATAGAGGTGGACAAGCTTATCGTGTGGTGCCCCTCTCATGCACGAGAATGCGTGCGCATGAAGTTTTCGTATGTTGAAATGACTCGCCCCACTCGTTCTACTTTTCCAAAGGCGCATAATCACACGAAAGAGGAGAAGACCTTGTACCACACAAAAAATTAGACGCCTTCGAATATGCGAGACTGAAAAGGATGAATGTTTCCTCTTGTAATGTGAAAGAGTCAAGATGCCGTTCCACTCGGGAGGACGAAAAACCAATGATATGTGTAAGATTTTAGTAAGTCATTTGTTTCTCAGCAACAAAATATGAATGATCGAGCTAGGAACCAGTAAAGCATGCCAAGCCTTCGTTTGCCCATATGTGTGATCGTTCCCTGGGCCATTCTCCTCTACGGGCAATGCAGCAAGTTGCGCTATTGCTTTTTTTCTTTAAGGCACACAGATCTAGATAGAGTACCCCTGTACATGTCATCTTTCATAATATCACCCTCCCCTCTGAAGCTTGTGCACGATCCACTACGTCGAATCATAGGCTATCCAGGAAAGGTTGTATGATCCTGTATCCGTAACTCGGCAGACTATCAAGCTACTCCACCTTGGTCTTCGATTCAAGTGCCAAATGCCACCTTGCTCTTACTATCAAGCTCCAAACAAGCGCTGGTGGAAACGGTGCAAGGGCAATCCACCATCCCTTTACAGATGAGACCTCGAAGACAAGCGACGATACCGCCAGGGCCAGACACAGAAGAGAGGCGATAAAATACGATCCCGCCACGAAATCGTAATTGATGGAGGGTGAAGGTTCAAGAACGGAGGATATAAGCGGAATCATAGCTGCCTTAATGTTGGCGTTGAGATTTTGGCAGCTGTAATCAATGTGGGAAAAGGGGGCCCGTCAGGATGGGCAAAAGGCCCTGGATGGGAGGTGGATGATGACAAAAATAGACTTGAGGTCCATACATCCCATCTGCAATGCCAAAACGCGATAACATGACCAACCTGAAACGTATTTTGTAAAACGAAACTCCTATTTCGTCGATATTGTTGTCCGGACTGAGATGAAAAAAGCCCTCGTTTCGTTGGAAAGTTGTTGGAGCATGTAACAGCGCTAAACAGAGCTCATCACCGTGTTTCAGTGATCATGCGGCATCCATAATGTAATGACTTTGTACATAGAAAAATAGGCAAATCACAAACGCTACGTGTATCACGCGAAGTCTTGCACGCGGAAGTTCTTTTCTCCAAGCATGGACCCCAGAGCCCAGGTCCCTGCTGCAGCTTTCGCGCAATTTTTTGTCTTCCTCGCCGAGGGCGTCAGCGGTCTCGCGGCTCCGAGTCACGCCAGGCCTATGGGAGGCCATCCCGATGCGCAGGCAGCAAGCTCGTGACAGGCGCCCGCAACAGCTGTCTTTCTATGTCCCCCTCCCACGCCCTGACTCCGGGCACCGCTTGGGCACCGACTCCGAGGTTGGCCGGGCTTCTGGAGTGCCGGCGGTAGGTGTCTGTGACTTGTGTAGCGGATGCAGTGATGTCTATTTCTATCGTCGCGTCCACTGCGCCCCCTCGCACTTTCTTCGAGGACAACGTCAGACATGCCGCCTCAAAGATTTTGTTCTGATTCCGCGTAATCAAGCTTGAGGACTGCACACCATCCCTTCCCACGGGCCAAAGCAATTTGCGCTTTTATGATGCATGCATCTTTTGTGTCAATGATATGTCTTGCACAACAATGTCATGGCACAGGCAACGTCGACCACTTCATATAAGCTGCCGGGGCTACCAACATCCAAGTCCATCTTAAACAGCAAGAAGAGATACGACGTCGGCCATCAGGAAACTGGGTCGCTGCTCGAGCCAAGACCAAGTAGGGGGGAGAGGCGGGCTGTCATCGGCACGACGGCGTCTTCATTTGCAGCATGGAAGCAGATTTTGTGCGTAACTCGAGAGACGATTCAATTTCATGACCTTCCGACTCACGCCGCTCAATATTCCTGCGTGCTCTCATATGTTTTTGGTCCACCACAGGGTCGTTCGTCTCTAGTCAACTCTTCCAATATGCCGGGCAATGTAATGGTAAGCAAGAGGAAGGTGCCGAAACGGAGCGGGTTTTCAGCAAACCTGAGGAGAAGAAGTAAAACGTAGAGCTGAACTCTGATCGTTACATTTCGGTCCGCACATCAACAGTCGCAGCCCTCAAATGGCGGATGGCCGACCTCGAATCATGCGGTGAGTGTATACGCGGCAGAGCAGGGGTGCGGGTGCGGTTAGAGCGTCACGATTCGAAGCGTTTCTCCAGGCATGCATCCCGAGATATGAGCCTCGAGCGTGTTCCTCACGGCCTCATCCTACTTACCAATGGCACCGCCAACGTTCTCTTTGTATTGCGGGGCCTGCCAATCTCACCATGTTGGGCTTTCGGCCTTGCTTTTGAATGCGCAGAAAGCATCCATGTTGCTCACGGACCCCTCCTCGCCCGCCCTTGACTCGCCTCTTTCCCTGCCAGTACGCGTCTACCTCCATCCCTCAGGGTCCTCCCACCCATGCCCATACTGCGCCCCCTCTTCAGCCAACATTAGCCTATTCGCGCTGGCTCTATGAAGGCGGAGCGGGGACAGGCGCTGCGCCCAGCCTTCCATATCCACAGCAACATCAACCACCATCGCAGCCACCGCCACCGCCGCAGCAGACTGGCGGAAGTTGGATCCCGGGGGCCGGGGGAGGAGAGCTGGTCAATGGGGGGGAGGAGAATAGGAGAGGCACGCGGGGGAGGAGAAGGAGGGGAAGGAGGAGCAGGAGGAACCGCGCGGCCGCAGACGTTGGGGTATTGGGGGGCTAGCATGCCCAGCGCGGGCTATAGTGGTAGTGGGGGAGGGGCGGCGAGCAAAGGGAGCGAGAGCGACTCCTCGGACGAGGGCAGCACAGCCCGTCCTGGTGGAGCCAAGGGGCGGAAGCTGCCGTCGAACGGCCGGGACTCCTCGGAGCTGGAGAAGCGCCTGAAGAAGAATGCCCGGGAGCAAAAGCGCGCGAACAAGATCAACGACCAGATCGCCATCATGAAGACGATCCTGGAGTCTGTGGGGCTCCGTCCGCCTCCCACCAAGTCCTCCATCCTCGCCGAGGGCATTCAGCTCATCCGCAGCCTGCTCGCGCAGGTCGGCCCCGAGGGCAAGGCGCCAGGCACCGAGCCCAGCCAGGCGGAGCCCTACTGGCTTCTGTTCCGGAAGTCCGCCACGCCCCTGGCCATGTGCCGGCCGGACGGGCACGGGCGCTTTCTGGACTGCAACACCCGCTTCTGCGAGGTCTTTGGGTGCACGCCCGAGGAGCTGCAGAAGGAGACGCCCCTCTCCTTCACCCGCGAGTACGACGCGGAGAACACCCAGCGGGTCCTGGCCCTGGTGAGTCAGCCTGGGCTCTTGGACGAGAGCTCTCCCCTGGAGGTGGTGCTCACCAACAAGCACCAGCAGCGCTTCCTCGTTCGCGTCTCCTCCCTCCTGGACGACTATCAGAAGCCGCGCTTCCTCCTCTTCACACCCAAGGCCATGCTCCGGGGCGTGAACGGACAGGAACCCTCCTCCGCCCCGCCCTCCTCCTTCGCCTCTGCTCCGCCCCTCCCTTCGCAGCCCGCCCCCCACCCCGCGGTTTTGACCGGCCCCGTAGCCCCGCCCCTCGTTCCCTCCCAGTCCTCCATGCCTTCCTCCGCCGCCTCCTCCTCCTCCTCGCTGGGCGCCATGCTGCCCATTCCCATCAGTCAAGCTCCCGACCCACACTTGCCGCAGATCTCCCTCCTCTCCCCGCAGGCACCGCCCACTCGCGAGCCTCGAGCCCCCCACATCCACAATCAGCCCCATCACCAGCACTACCAGCAACATCTACACCACATCCTCCAGCAGCACAACCCAGGATCGCCGCAAGACGCGCCGCCACCGCAGCAGCGGCAGCACCAAGCCTTTCCTGCCGCCGTGCAGGAGGCATCCTCCCCCTCTCCCCAGGCGGGACGCGTGGCCGAGAACGATCAGAAGCCTTCCCCTCCCCCCTCTTCCCTTCAACCTTCGTTTCCCTCCTCTTTCTACAACGGAGGCCGCGTCGGTGGTGGACCGAGCAACAGCCATTCCTCGCCCCGCTCCTCGCCCAACAACTCGTCAAGGGAGCCAGTCTCGGGCATTGTCTCCCCTTTGACCACAGGTCCTCCGCCAACACTAAAGCCGAGCGGCAAGAGTCAAGAGGCGGCTGTCTAATCGCGCGCGGAATTTGAACGAAGCCTGTGCACGGGAAGACGGACCCAAAGGCCAAAATTGAAAGAGGCACAGCTGAAAACGGAATGTTTATGAATAGGAACTCGCCTCAGGGAACCGGCTTATCGGGAATAAGACGTGACCGGGAATGGAGGCATTGTATCAAAAGATCTTGACGACACAAATACGGACTCGAAATGAGTTGACATGGCGAACGAAAGGAAATGGTAGATCCGGGGAAGGGGAAGGAGATCTATCGCTCACAGAAGCAAGCGCGTGGCGTGCTCCTGGTTGTGTACGCGAATGATATGTGTGGGCCGGAATTAGTGCCCTTGTATGTGCGTGTGTGGCGGTTGGCACAAGCAAAGCGCCTACAACAGCCATAACGAAACGCAGACGGCGAGGCCGAGCTACCCCGTTCGTTCTTGCACTTTTGTCGACGTGACGTCACTGTCTCCCCCCGACGTTTACCCTGGCGAGCCTCCCAGCCGCCAAGCCCCCACCAGGTTCAGGGCATTGGGGTCCGCCCTTCCTTTGTGCATTCCCCTCTTACTCCCACACTCTCCTCCCTTTCCTCGCTCTCGTCCCCTTCCCACCTCGCGGCGTCACGCACCCGCCTCCCCGCCTTCTCCCACGCCCCCACCCCGCCTTCCGCCTCCATCAAAGCAAACAGCTCCTCTGACGTGGCGTCGGTGGGCACGCGCCCTTCCACCATCCCCACCGCCAGTCCCCGCTGCACATTTCCCACCTGTTTGCCTGGCTTCAGTCGGAAACGGATGATCAAATCCGTCGCGAACCGTTGCGGCATCCACCTCCGATAACTCCTGAGGATTTCCTTCTCCAGCGCGCCGACCTTGTCTTCCCCCGCCCCTCCCAGCGACATCTCCCCCTCTGCTCCTTCCCTCTTCATCCAAGTCGCCATACTCTGGCGCCGAAAGAGCTCCCGGGCGGCTTTGGCCTCCTCTAACTTTGCCATGCTTTCCCTCCACTGCCGGAACTTTTTCGACAGGGCCGCCTCCACTTCCTCGTCAATCAAGAAGGCACGGGCGTACCGCCGCCACTCCTCCAGCAGCTCCGGCGTCCACGCTCCGGTGATTTCGGTCAAAATCCTCTCCCGCTCGAAAATGTCCGCCCTCTGCCCCGCCTCTTTGGAGAGCAACGCGTACACTTGCGGACAGTTTGCGGCAGCCATTTCCGCGGCGGTGGGTAGGTCGGCTTCGTCCATCACCACCGGGTTCTTACTCTTCCTGCCGAAGGTGATGTGCCGGAGGAAGAGACCCTCTGCGGGAGCGAGGGGAGAGTAAATGAGGTAGGGAGAGTCGAGAGCCATGGGCAAGGCCGCTTCTGGGAACAAGCCGGAGGCCACAGCGATGGCCCCGCCTACCAGGAGGCGGATCTGGTTGTAGAGGAAGGAGGAGCCGTGAAAGGTCACGGCCACGAAGTCCTTGCCCCCCACCTGCAGGGCTCGGCCCTCGCATCGGTAGATGTTGGTGCGGACCATCTTGAGGACCCCCTGGTAGCGGGTTAGGTCCCACAAGGCCGTCGTCACCCCGTCCGCCGGGTCCCCGATCGCCACGTGCTCCACCCGTAGATCGTCTTTCTGCCGCCCGCCCTCGCCCCCTGCCCCGACCCACCCTCGCTCCTCCTTCGACTTGCGCCTTTCGGGGTCGTTCCGAGCGCGTTGGTTCTGCGGGCTCGCGCGCAAGATTTGGAAGAGAGGGTTCAGCACCACCTCCGTGTTGAAGCGGCGGACACCATCCACTTTCGCGGTGCTAAGACCACCCACATTGGGTGCTGTCCATTCCTCCGCCCCTCCCTCCGCCCCTCCCTCCTCCCCTCCCTCTGCCTCCCCTTCCGCAACGGCCTCCGGGGCGTATTCCC